>NC_057795.1:174866254-174879607 GCF_018294505.1 Triticum aestivum
GTAGCGATGGTGACAAGGACTGCTTTGCGTCTTTTACGACGGTGAACATTGGTGATGGTAAAAAAGGCTAAATTCTGGGAATCTTCATGGCTTCATGGTCTCCGACCTAGAGATGTCACGCCCAAGATCTTTGAGATATCTAAAAAGAAGGAGTGCCTGGTCAGCAAGGCCCTGGACAACAACTTCTGGATCAGGTAGATCAATACTAGTACGGGCCTCACCTTAACCCATATCCAGGAGTTCGCTGCCCTTTGGGAGATGCTCCATGATGTTACTCTCAACTCAGACACGAAGGACACAATATCTTGGAAATTCACTTCCAGTGGTGAATATTCGGCGGCCACAGCTTACAAGGCACAGTTCGCGGGGCAAGTTCTCAGTCCAACCTCTACCACAATCTGGAAGGCTTGGTCTCCGCCTAAGTGCAAGTTATTTGCCTGGTTGATCGTTCAAAACTGAGTGTGGACGGCCGATCGTTTGCAGCGACGGGGATGGCCAAATTGCGCCCTTTGCCCCCTATGTAAGCAGGTTCAGGAGTTCGCTGCTCATCTCCTATTCCAGTGTAGATTCACCGTCCGCGTTTGGAATGAGGTCGTCGCTTGGCTAGGCATGCACGGTCAATCACCAATGACTTGGCGACATGAGGTCTCTGTTCATGATTGGTGGCTAAAAATGATCGACTCAGGCCGCTACATCAAGAAGGCGATTGTCTCCGTGATGATGCTTGTCTCGTGGAAAATTTGGAAGGAGCGAAACGCTAAAGTTTTCCGCAACACGGCTACCCCGACTTCCCGTTGTTGTTGCCAAGATCAAAGAGGAAGCCCATCTCTGGGCGCTGGCTGGAGCCAGACACCTGAGTACTCTAATGTTGCGAGAGTGGTCTTTTTCTTTTTGCCGCTCTACGGCTTATGTCTAGACCTTCTCCTTAATTAATGAAAATGGCAAGTCTTTTGCCTCGTTTCAAAAGAAAACGTTGTGGTAAAATGTCGCTGCAACGCACACGGCCGAGCTAGCAACCAAGTGGCAGCGGTAAGCAAACTAAGCGGAGGGTTCTCGTTCTGGTTGTGCGAAGGTTCCATGCCGATTTTTGCTGATTTTAGGAACTTTCTAGAAGAGTTTTAAACCAGTTTTCTCTTTGCTGCTGCTTTCTTTATCCTTTTTCCCGGTCTTTTATTTTTTGTTTCTTCCTTTAAAAAATGTTCAGAATTTGAATTCATTAATTTGTTGCTCTTTATCCTCAAAAATTTCAAAAAAAATTCAAACTCTTCAAAAACTGTTTAGAATTTAAAAAAAAATTTGCTTTATTTTTTTTCAGAATTTCAAAAGATGTTTGGAATTTACAAATTTTGTCGCAAGGAGGGGTCGTATTGGACCTGTCATCTACCACTAGACAACTAAACACGCCCGAGTGATTTGATTTTCGTACTACTACTTTTGTATTCCCCGGCTGCAAGTACTTGCTAGCAATATAATGTGCATTAATAAAAACTTGAATTTTATTCGCATGTAGTGAATCTGATTCGGCGTCTCGTCCAACCAAACTAGTAAACAAACGGGAATGTTTCTGCGGCCAGATGATTGCGCAGCACAAACGAACGCATAGACAGCCAATCTCAATCCAGGATCCAGACTGTAAAGACGGAAAAGAAATTCAGCAACGGTCGCCCATGTGAGCGGGCCCCGGCGCTGGCGCAAGACGCCATCGCGATCCCAGCGAGGTCCAGCGAATTCCAGGAGAGGCAAAGAGGAGAGAGCCGTTATATAATCAATCAATTATCAAGGGAGGTTATATAGTGGCACAAGAGGCGGCAGGACGTGAGGACAAGGCAAAGAGTCAAGGAGAGAGATAGAGGCATCTATTCTCACAAGATACGCGGCTGCCATGGCGAGAACCCTCTTTGGTTTCGTAGTCGCCGCCGCGCTCGTCCTCGCCGTCTTCATGCCAGCCTTCGCCGCCGCGCAGGCCCCCGCGCCGGCGCCCACCAGCGACGGTGAGCTATCAAACTCCAGCATCGTCCCCTTATGAATTGTTTTTTCCTTCTGAATTTCCTCTCACTTGTTTCTCGTCGATGCGTGCAGCATCCTCGGTCGACCAAGGCGTTGCCTACTTTCTGATGATCCTGGCGCTGGTGCTCACCTACCTCATCCACCCGTTGGACGCCTCCTCCCCGTACAAGCTTTTCTGAGCCTGTATATGCGCAGAGGCTTCTCATTCTTTTGTTCTTCTTTCTGTTGTTCGTTGATCGATAAGCTAGTGGATTCTTGAGAGATTGGTTATGTGAGATTCGATTTGAATTCATTAATTTGTTGCTCTTGTACTCTGGTGGATTCGCACGCATGCGTGCATATTTTTGTTCCAATGCTTCTCAGGTCTGTTGCCAGTAATTATGCGTACTAGTCATCAGCCCGCATGGGCTAGCAATTCATCAAGTGCATGAATAGTACTCCCTCCAATTCAAAATAAGTGTCGTGGTTTTAGTTCAAAAATGAACTGTCGTGGCACGACACTTATTTTGGATCAGGGGGAGTACTATATATATATGTAATTTCATAAAAGAATGAAAATATAGGTAGAAACTTTGAAGAATATTTTTAAAATGGTTTACATTAGAATATGTAGTACTTATTCTGGTTATCCATGGGCCAGAAAAGGAAATTACATTTTTTTCTATTGGGTTCTAATTAGGGGGTATTAAGTGAATTGGAAGAATGACGATGTGGGACATGTGAACGATACTTGGCTCTTGGCGACTCTAAATACGAAAAATATGCCCTGTAAAAGATTTTTCATTTTTAGAATGGGTCAATGCAGAAAAAGTTTTCCTTTTGGAACAAAATTAGCACCTTATGTTGAAGAACCATGCTGGACATGAACGGTAGAAATGCAAACTTTGAAAGTGGTTTATTTATTTATCAATCACTAATACAACAACAACAAAGCCTTTAGTCCCAAGCAAGTTGGGGTAGGCTAGAGGTGAAACCCATAAGATCTCGCAACCAACTCATGACTCTGGCACATGGATAGCAAGCTTCCATGCACCCCTGTCCATAGCTAGCTCTTCGGTGATACCCCAATCCTTCAGGTCTCTCTTAACGGACTCCTCCCATGTCAAATTCGGTCTACCCCGCCCTCTCTTGACATTCTCCGCACGCTTTAGCCATCCGCTATGCACTGGAGCTTCTGGAGGCCTGCGCTGGATATGCCCAAACCATCTCAGACGATGTTGGACAAGCTCCTCTTCAATTGGTGCTACCCCAACTCTATCTCGTATATCATCATTCCGGACTCGATCCTTCCTCGTGTGGCCACACATCCATCTCAACATACGCATCTCCGCCACACCTAACTGTTGAACATGTCGCCTTTTAGTCGGCCAACACTCAGCGCCATACAACATTGCGGGTCGAACCGCCGTCCTGTAGAACTTGCCTTTTAGCTTTTGTGGCACTCTCTTGTCACAGAGAATGCCAGAAGCTTGGCGCCACTTCATCCATCCAGCTTTGATCCGATGGTTCACATCTTCATCAATACCCCCATCCTCCTGCAGCATTGACCCCAAATACCGAAAGGTGTCCTTCCGAGGTACCACCTGACCATCAAGGCTAACCTCCTCCTCCTCACACCTAGTAGTACTGAAACCGCACATCATGTACTCGGTTTTAGTCCTACTAAGCCTAAACCCTTTCGATTCCAAGGTTTGTCTCCATAACTCTAACTTCCTATTTACCCCCGCCCGACTATCGTCAACTAGCACCACATCATCCGCAAAGAGCATACACCATGGGATATCTCCTTGTATATCCCTTGTGACCTCATCCATCACCAATGCAAAAAGATAAGGGCTCAAAGCTGACCCCTGATGCAGTCCTATCTTAATCGGGAAGTCATCAGTGTCGACATCACTTGTTCGAACACTTGTCACAACATTATCGTACATGTCCTTGATGAGGGTAATGTACTTTGCTGGGACTTTGTGTTTCTCCAAGGCCCACCACATGACATTTCGCGGTATCTTATCATAGGCCTTCTCCAAGTCAATGAACACCATATGCAAGTCCTTCTTTTGCTCCATATATCTCTCCATAAGCTGTCGTACCAAGAAAATGGCTTCCATGGTCGACCTCCCAGGCATGAAACCAAACTGGTTTTTGGTCACGCTTGTCATTCTTCTTAAGTGGTGCTCAATGACTCTCTCTCATAGCTTCATTGTATGGCTCATCAGCTTAATTCCACGATAATTAGTACAATTTTGAACATCCCCCTTGTTCTTGAAGATTGGTACTAATATACTCCGTCTCCATTCTTCTGGCATCTTGTTTGCCCGAAAAATGAGATTGAAAAGCCTGGTTAGCCATACTATCGCTATGTCCTCGAGACCTTTCCACACCTCAATGGGGATACAATCCGGGCCCATCGCCTTGCCTCCCTTCATCCTTTTTAAAGCCTCCTTGACCTCAGACTCCTGGATTCGACGCACAAAACGCATGCTGGTCTCATCAAAAGAGTCGTCCAGTTCAATGGTAGAGCTTTCATTCTCCCCATTGAACAGCTTGTCGAAGTACTCCCGCCATCTATACTTAATCTCCTCGTCCTTCACCAAGAGTTGGCCTGCTCCGTCCTTGATGCATTTGACTTGGCCAATATCCCTCGTCTTCCTCTCTCGGATCTTGGCCATCTTATAGATGTCCCTTTCGCCTTCCTTCGTGCCTAACCGTTGGTAGAGGTCCTCATACGCCCGACCCCTTGCTTCACCAACAGCTCGCTTTGCGGCCTTCTTCGCCATCTTGTACTTCTCTATGTTGTGTGCACTCCTATCCAGGTATAGGCGTCTAAAGCAATCTTTCTTCTCTTTAATCGCCTTCTGGACATCATCATTCCACCACCAGGTATCCTTATCTTCGCTTCTCCTTCCCCTGGACACTCCAAACTCCTCTGAGGCCACCTTACGAATGCAAGTCGCCATCTTCATCCACACATTGTCCGCATCCCCTCCTTCCTCCCAAGGGCCCTCCTTAATGACCCTCTCCTTGAACGCCTGAGCTACCTCCCCCTTGAGCTTCCACCACTTCGTTCTAGCGACTTTAGCCCACTTATCCCGCTGGACACGAATCCGAAAGCGGAAGTCAGCAACCACCAGCTTATGCTGGGGTACAACACTCTCTCCAGGTATCACCTTACAGTCTAGGCACGCACGCTTATGTTCCCTTCTCGAGAGGATGAAATCAATCTGGCTAGAGTGTTGGCCACTACTAAAAGTCACCAGATGTGATTCTCTCTTTCTAAAGAGGGTGTTGGCTACAATCATGTTGTAGGCTAGAGCAAAGCTTAAGACATCGTCTCCTTCTTGATTCCTGATGCCATAGCCAAAGCCCCCATGCGCCCCTTCAAAACCTGTGTTAGATGTACCCACGTGGCCATTAATCACTAATAAAGTTTGAAAAGGTTTAGATACAAGCCTGTAATTATCTTTTACTGGCTCCTGAAGAGCGAACTTGGTTGTACAGAGAATTACAGACATGAGAAATCTCGTAACATCTCTTCTGGGAGACATAATTCATTGTTTAATTGTCTTTAACAAGGTCTATGCACTTTACCAAGACATTTTTTTTTGACAAATCTCGTAGACGTCTCTTTTGGGGGAGAGGGGACGGCAAATGCAAGTATCATTTAGTGAAATGGAAGGTCAT
This sequence comes from Triticum aestivum, assembly GCF_018294505.1. NCBI lineage: Eukaryota > Viridiplantae > Streptophyta > Magnoliopsida > Poales > Poaceae > Triticum > Triticum aestivum. The sequence continues at coordinate 174,871,943 of NC_057795.1, forward strand.
TTGTAGATCCAAAAAAGAGAGGGGGTCCTGGAGTTCTGGATTTGCAAAAACAAAACATTAGCTTGATGACTAAGTGGTGGTGGAAAATAGAAACACAAGAGGGGTTATGGCAGAAGATTGTCAAATCTAAGTATTTCCGGAACCAAACTATAGCCTCAATTAAACCTGGATTTAATGACTCTCCTTTCTGGAAAAATATTCTCAAAGTGAAAAATGTTTACCTTGCTGGCGGAAAAATTAATATGAACAGTCGCAATTCAGTTAGATTGTGGCTGAATCCTTGGCACAATAATACTCCTTTATGTGACCAAACGCCACATTTATTTGACATATGTCAGAAACAAAAGTGTACTGTTTCAGAGTTTTGTACTCCCTCTTTTCCGATTTATAGTGCTTATTTAAAAAAAATGGGATAATTGATATTGTGCCCTTAGTTGTGTCCCACTCGACTGGTTTGTCCCTAATTTTGAAAAACCCGTAGTCCTGCCCAAATGCATTTGGTTTCCTTGTGTTTTTGCCCTTCCGTCTCAATTTCGTCCAGTCAAAGGCGTTTGACTGTTAGGGGGACTTTTTTCTGGACCATTTTGCCCTTGCAGCTTGGTGCTTCCCCAGTCAACCACCACCACAGCGGCCTGCCGTGGCCCAGATCTGGCCCTCCCGGCCCAGTTCCTTCCTCTCTCTCCCATGGGATCTCTCTTTCCCGTAACTCCTCTGTCTCCCTCAGATGTGCAGAGCGTCGCCGCCCTTGGAGTTCGCCTCTGCCGCCGGATCTTCTACCCCGCCTCGGCCACATCCACATCCCCGCAGTTCCTCATTGTTCCTGTCGCTGGAGCACCCGCGCCTTGCCTCTCTGCCTCGCAGCCACGCCGGAGCCCTGTGTCACGTGACGCCGCCAAGGTCGTCGCCCAGCTAGGTGGAAGAGGTAGGTGGCCGGAGTGCCCGCGCCTCCCGCAGCCGAATCGGTCGGAGCCACCAAGACAAGGCGGATCCAGGGACGGCGACACGGATCCTGGGGCATGGGGCGACGACGCGATGCAGGGGAGGCCTGGATTGGCGCGGGTCATGGGGCACGATAGAGACGGCGAATCCGGTCGCGGGAGGCGTCGGCTGGACTGGATCCGAACAGATGGAGGTCTTAGCTGTGGGACGTAGGGCACCATGGCCAGTATGGAGGTCGGGGATGAGTCGAGGGAGGAAGAAGATAGGAAGAGGGAAGGTTTTTTCTTTTCTTTTGTATTTAACTGGGTCCCACATGTAAGTGTAACTCGTTTTTTCATTGATTTTTAACTAAACTTACAAGGAGGGGTACAATGGTCCAGAAAAATCTCTTCCTAACAGTCAAACGCCTTTGACTAGACAGAATTGGGACGGAAGGGCAAAAACACAAGGGGACCAAACACATTTGGGCAGGACCACGGATTTTTCAAAATTAGGGGCAAACCAGCCGAGTGTGACACAACTAAGGGCACAATATCAATTATCCCAAAATAATTAGGTTTCGCGTTTTATAAGTCTTAGTTTAATTGTTCTCCATCACACGTTCAGATTTCAAGTTACATTAAATCATTGCATGCAAGAATTAAGAGAAAACTGACCAATGCATATACATGCATGCATGCAAAAATTAGTGAACATATTTTTTAAAGAAAAATGAGCGCATTAATTGAGTGCTTTTTGCAAACTACAAAAATTATTTCACCACTCACCATCTACTTTGGTTGGTGAGATTTTTGAATTGAGTCCTATAAACCGAAAAGGAGGTAGTAGCTGGTAACTTCGAGTTAGCTTTTCGTCGTCGTTTGACTGATGATTTGCTTAGACAATGGGCTGATATAGTTGAATTGGTGCGTAGTACCAGTATGAATTCCTCTCCTGTCCTGATAAGGTAGTTTGGTAATTTGGCACTCTTGGTATTGGTAATGTGATTGGTGCTTCATGTTCGCCCAGCAATTTGTGGCGAAGTCTTACCTGATTGTTTGCTTACTAGCCCCAAGGCAATAAATTGTACTCCTATATGATTGCTACTGCTGCTGTTTGTTGGGGTATATAGACCGAAAGGAATAAAATTACTTTTAAAAAGGGTTTATGAAAGGTGCAGATAAGAAGGTTCCTCAACAGAGGGTGCAGGCACTGATGGTCGAGACTACGCGCCTGACATCGTCGCTTTTGTCTACCGCAGAAGCTGGAGCTGGGTAGAAAGCACAACCGCTAACGCAGATTGCAAGTCTTTTTTATCTACAAGCTACTAGCTTCCAGTTCCTGTGACCGTTCATTACTGTATGGCTATGTGCTTAAGTTTCCTTTGATGTTGTCAATCGTCTGGTTGGAACTCTGATAATTTAGGCAGGTTTTTAAGTGGTAGCAGGTTTTCATCCTGTAACCTAGAGGTCGGTGGCGATCTCTAGGTGGCAGGTTTCCTGTTAGTGCCCCAACCTGCTTTTCCTTTTCCCGGTCTTCTAGCTTTTATGTTGGTCATATCCTGTTGATTTGTAAGATGAACTCGGTTGGTTTTGAGCCACTTGGATGGACTGTGTATTCCGAAAGGGGCAAATGCCCGGTTGGAAAAGAGAAAAAAACGTGCAAAGAGAGATTAGTGCGGGCGAAATAGTAAAAACCATATCAAAATGAGATGCAATCATACAACCAAAGCGAGTCGGGGAAGAGGTTGCAGCGGCGGACCTATTTGTTTGAGCCGCTGCTAGCTGGCTTTATTGTTTCCCTGTAAAGTGGTGAGGCAGCAGCGAATTATGGCGAGGTATGCAAAATGTTCATTCCTTTTTATATACTTTCTTTATTACTATTAAAAACGTTCTTATATTATGAAGCACGGTGAGAGAAGTCAGACTGGCAGAGTTTTTTTAAGTCAGGGAGGCAGAGTGTCACCACGGAGCTATATCTCGCTTATAGCGAGATGTACGCTCCCCTTTCTCGTAGCTTCTCCCAGTCGCTACAGTTCTAGGCCAGCCAACTAATGTAGCACGGTTTGTGACTGTTTTGCAACCATTTTCCGGGTTTCTTTTTTTTCTGTTTTTTATTTTTATTTCTGTCTTTTTGCTTCCTTTGCAGTTTTTATCTGGTTTTTTCTTTATTTCTTTTTCGGTTTTCTATTCATTTTAACATTTTTACAAATTTTTGATGCCTATTTTATTTTTTATATTCATTTTACATTTTTGTTATACATGTAAAATATATTTTTACATATGTTTATCATTTATAAAAGACATGATTAACATTTTTATAAATACAATTTTGAATATTTTAAGTATTTCTAAATATATATATATATATATAAAGTAAAAAAAGAAGAAAAGTAAAACAAAATGTGAGAAAACGAGCGCTAGGCGTGCGGACGGGACGCACTGGGCTGGGCCATTGTCGCCCGTTTCAGGCGAGACCTTGTGCTGTCTTGCACTAGTCGCCCCGAGTGTCATGCGGGAGCAACTTGTTAACGAGCGCTCCTTCGGGAGCCTTGCAACGATCAGCGTCACTTGACGCGCTCTTATCCATTCGCCACGTGTCGCGCTATGGACGCTTTTCCGAATTTTTTATTTTTTTATTTTTCCGCACGTGTTTTCGGCTTTTAAACGTTTTTTTTCAGGTTTTTTCGACGTTTTGGTTTCCCCCCGGTCTTTCTTAGCTTTTCGATCAAAAAAAGTTTTGAAAAAAAAATTGGCGCGAAAAAAACGCGTTTTTTTTTCGAGAGTCATGGTTTTGCTTTCACGAGAGTCACGTTCGTGCCTCTCAGAAAGGAAAAAACAAAACGTGTTTTCTGTTTTTTTGTCTTTCGCGAGAGGCACAGTTGTGCTTTCGCGAGAGGCATGGCCGTGCCTCTCGAAAAGGGAAAAACAAAATGCGTTTTCTGTTTTTTTTTGTGAGAGTCACAGTTTTGCTTCCGCGAGAGGCACGGTTGTGCTTTCGCGAGAGTCACGGCCGTGCCTCTCGGAAAGGGAAAAAATACGTTTTTTCTATTTTTTTTCTTTCGCGAGAGTCACCATTTTGCTTTCGCGAGAGGCACGGTTGTGCTTTCGCGAGAGTCACGGCCGTGCCTCTTGGAAACGAAAAAAATGTGTTTTCTGTTTTTTTTTCTTCCACGAGAGTCACGGTTTTGCTTCCACGAGAGGCACGGTTGTGATTTCGCGAGAGGCACGGGCGTGCCTCTTTCGGAAAGGAAAAAAAATCATGCTCCCAGTTCGGTTTCTTCGCCTGGTTTTTCTCGTTTAGTTTTTTCGTGAAAAGAAAGTTCGTTAAAACCTATCAACATGGGATCTAGTTTTGAAGATCTCGACGCGAGGAATCCAATGGTGAAAACGGTTCGAGATTTGGACGCATGGTTTGGAAGATAAAACTTTTTGAATAAATGAATCTACGAAAAAAAGGGAAAACTCACTGGTTCCGACAAGTGGCACGATGCATGTGCGCCACTTGTCGTGACCTGGGAAAGTGAAGTGTTCTTTGAAACGAGTACTCCTTAATTAGTGATTTCGGTGTCATGCGCCAAGGTGAGCGAAAGAGTAGATGGGCCTGCCCATTTTCAACTAGCGCAAGTGACTACAGTACCTGGTTTTGAAAACCTTTGTCTCAAAAAAAGACCTGGTTTTGAAAACCTTCTAGAAAGTTTAAACCGGTTTTCTTTCTTTTGGGTGATTTCTTTACTGTTTTTTTTCTGGGTTTCCTTTTAATCTTTCCTTTCCCTTCTGTTTTTATTTTTTTGTTTCTTTTTCTTCTCTATTTTATTTTATTTTTCAAAAGTTTTTTTCCTTTTCAAAGTTGGTTCACATATTCAAAAATTGTTTCATGTTTTCAAAACATGGTCAGAAATTTCGAAAATTATCTGTGTCTTAGAAAAATATTCAATATTTCCAAAAATATCCATTTTTTTAAAATGACCAAAAACCGACAATCTGTTGTGCTCTACATGGTTGGAAGACCATGCTGATGATGTGTACCCAACGTGTAACAATGTCATGCCAAAGATCAAATCTGTAGGATTGCGTGTAGTTACTCACACCCGCATTAGCATATGGGATTTCTAGCCAACCAAGAGTATTCTAGTGTGGAACCTTTAGGTTTCCCTAGTTTTGTAATCTTTTGTTCTCCAGAGGCAAGACCAAAATCACTGCCTTGACCCATTTGAGAAAGTTCAGCAAAAATGTGCCCCGTAGAAAATTTTAGCACCATCTAATCCCTTTTAGTAATGCCCCAACACACTGGTTTTGCTGTTGTGCAATGAAAGGGCAAAGACTATGCTGTTGCCACCTTGACACACTAACAGCAGCATGCAATGAGAGAGAACGCTTGGCGTTGCACATGTGAGCAACACCGATGACATTGGGGTTGCATAATGCATCAACAACGCCATCAACATTGATGTTGTAAAAATAAGAGAAATGTTTGTGGCCGGCGGACCGGCTGAAACTTCGGCCAGTCGCGCGCGGCGCGTACGATACAGGCAATCGTATGTTCTGTATTCCTTTTCACGCCAACACACTAGCGCGTGGGCCTCGTGCGGCTGCTGGCCCACTTGCTCACCTAACCTTATCTCTTCCCCACGCTCACCCAGCCTTATCTCTTCCTCACGAGACTCCTCAACCATTCGTTCTCCACCGCCGCTCTATCTTTCTGTCTCTCTCAATCCAATTCAAGCATGGCGACTGCAAGCAAGCTCAGTTTTGTGAGTTCTTGGCCACATTGCTGGGTTGCGTGGGGTGACGATGCTGCAACACCAGGTGGGCGCCGACGGGCCTGATGGTGGTGCGGGGGACGCACCCATGGATGCTAGCGAGAGCTACAACCATGGCAGCTAGATGCTGGAACCCGCACAAATTTTTGTTTCCATCGGCGTTTTATTTTTTTGCCGAAACTAGCGCCGTTTTTGAAGGTTTTGCTACCACCGATTTGTTTTTTGCTGGAACCAGCATCATTTTTTTGCTACCATCGGATTTTTGATTTGCTGGAACCTGCCCCTCGACTTTGCATCTTTGTTACCACCACCGCGGCCAGATGCTGGAATCCGCACAAGTTTTTGCTTCCATTTATGTTTTGGTTTTGCTGAAACTAGCATCATTTTTTGTATTTTTTGCTACCACCATTTTGTATTTTGCTGGAATCAATGTCAATTTTTGCTACCACAGGATTTTTGAAATGTTGGAACCAGCCCTCAATTTTGCATCTTTGCTACCACCGGCGTTTTGGTTTGCTGGAATAAGCTTCAATTTTTGCTCCCATCAGGTTTTGTTTTGTTGGAATGGCGTCTGATTCCCGTTTTTTTTGCTACCACCGTTATTTAATTTGCTGGAACCAGCGTCAATATTTGGTACCATTGCCGTTTGGTGCGAGACCACGGAGTCGTCGCCATTGTTTCTGCAGGAGGGCGAGGGAGGGGGATGGGCTGCGCCGGTGAGGTGAAGTGATTTTTTGCTGGAACTGGCATGATATTTTGCTACGACCCGTGATTTTTGTTGTTACTCGACGACGGGGTGCTGTGGCCATCTCCACAGGGGTTGTAATGGCCGATAAGCGCGGGCGGCCAAGGATGCGGCGGCCCGTACGTTGCCGGCGAGCATGAGGCCGAGGGCGAACGTGGGGCGGCCAAGGATGCGGCGGCGAGCGCGGATTGCATGCGAGCACGAGGCCGAGGACGAGCGCGGGCGGCGCAAGTAGAAGGCAAGCGCGGTGCCGTGGGAAAGCTGCGCGAGATGGCGAGATGCGGGAAGCTGCGCGAGCGCGAGATGCGTCAGGACAAAGACGTCTGGGGTGAACCCTTTTTTTTTACTATATCCAACGGTCAGGGCTAGTGGCATCCGGTGGCTAGGGCGCGACCGGCCCAAATTTGGGCCGGCGCGCCGGCGCCTAGCTTTGCCCTAAAAATAAGGTCAAAATTGTGTTAAAGTTTTCTGCAGCGGCCACTTGGTGCTGAACTTTCTCAAAATGGTTAAATATGTGATTTCAGCTAGGGGCAAAAGGCTACTTGGTCTCAAAGTCATGGCTAAAGAATGGTGCCAAAGAGTTGGGGTTTGGGGATTTTGCTGCAATCAAAAGGAGAAATACTTACCCGTAAAAAAAAGAAAATCAACTGCAGTGGCTATCATAATTTTTTTTACATGAGATTTGCAGTCGTGATGTTCTTGAGCTTAGTTACGTTAATTGTGATGGGGAACGTAGTAATTTCAAAAAATTTCCTACGCACACGCAAGATCATGTGATGCATAGCAACGAGGGGGAGAGTATTGTCTACGTACCCAACGCAGACCGACTGCGGAACCGATGACACGACGTAGAGGAAGTAGTCGTACGTCTTCACGATCCAACCGATCAAGCACCGAAACTACGGCACCTCCGAGTTCGAGCACACGTTCAGCTCGATGACGATCCCCGGACTCCGATCCAGCAAAGTGTCGGGGAAGAGTTCCGTCAGCACGATGGCGTGGTGACGATCTTGATGAACCACAGCAGCAGGGCTTCGCCTAAACTCCGCTACAGTATTATCGAGGAATATGGTGGCAGGGGGCACCGCACACGGCTAAGGAACAGATCACGTGGATCAACTTGTGTGTTCTAGGGTGCCTCTACCTCAGTATATAAAGGAGCCAAGGGGGGAGGGGGGCGCCGGCCAGGGAGAGAGGCGCAGGAGGAGTCCTACTCCTTCCGGGAGTAGGACTCCCCCCC
>NC_057795.1:174880015-175110824 GCF_018294505.1 Triticum aestivum
CCGGTAAAATCCCGATTTCACCCGGAACACTTCCGATGTCCAAACATAGGCTTCCAATATATCAATCTTTACGTCTCGACCATTTCGAGACTCCTCGTCATGTCCGTGATCACATCTGGGACTCCGAACAACCTTCGGTACATCAAAACTCATAAACTCATAATATAACTGTCATCGAAACCTTAAGCGTGCGGACCCTACGGGTTCGAGAACAATGTAGACATGACCGAGACACGTCTCCGGTCAATAACCAATAGCGGAACCTGGATTCCCATATTGGCTCCTACATATTCTACGAAGATCTTTATCGGTCAGACCGCATAACAACATACGTTGTTCCCTTTGTCATTGGTATGTTACTTGCCCGAGATTCGATCGTCGGTATCCAATACCTAGTTCAATCTCGTTACCGGCAAGTCTCTTTACTCGTTCCGTAATACATCATCTCACAACTAACATATTAGTTGTAATGCTTGCAAGGCTTATGTGATGTGTATTACCGAGAGGGCCCAGAGATACCTCTCCGACAATCGGAGTGACAAATCCTAATCTTGAAATACGCCAACCCAACATCTACCTTTGGAGACACCTGTAATGCTCCTTTATAATCACCCAGTTACGTTGTGACGTTTGGTAGCACCCAAAGTGTTCCTCCGGCAAACGGGAGTTGCATAATCTCATAGTCATAGGAACATGTATAAGTCATGAAGAAAGCAATAGCAACATACTAAACGATAGTGTGCTAAGCTAATGGAATGGGTCATGTCAATCAGATCATTCAACTAATGATGTGACCTCGTTAATCAAATAACAACTCATTGTTCATGGTTAGGAAACATAACCATCTTTGATTAACGAGCTAGTCAAGTAGAGGCATACTAGTGACACTTTGTTTGTCTATGTATTCACACATGTATTATGTTTCCGGTTAATACAATTCTAGCATGAATAATAAACATTTATCATGATTATAAGGAAATAAATAATAACTTTATTATTGCCTCTAGGGCATATTTCCTTCAGTCTCCCACTTGCACTAGAGTCAATAATCTAGATTACACTGTAATGATTCTAACACCCATGGAGCTTTGGTGCTGATCATGTTTTGCTCGTGGAAGAGGCTTAGTCAACGGGTCTGCAACATTCAGATCTGTATGTATCTTGCAAATCTCTATGTCTCCCACCTGGACTAGATCCCGGTTGGAATTGAAGCGTCTCTTGATGTGTTTGGTCCTTTTGTGAAATCTGGATTCCTTTGCCAAGGCAATTGCACCAGTGTTGTCACAAAAGATTTTCATTAGACCCGATGCACTAGGTATGACACCTAGATCGGATATGAACTCCTTCATCCAGACTCCTTCATTTGCTGCTTCCGAAGCAGCTATGTACTCCGCTTCACATGTAGATCCCGCTACGACGCTTTGTTTAGAACTGCACCAACTGACAGCTCCACCATTTAATGTAAACACGTATCCGGTTTGCGATTTAGAATCGTCCGGATCAGTGTCAAAGCTTGCATCAACGTAACCTTTTACAGTGAGCTCTTTGTCACCTCCATATACGAGAAACATATCCTTAGTCCTTTTCAGGTATTTCAGGATATTCTTGACTGCTGTCCAGTGATCCACTCCTGGATTACTTTGGTACCTCCCTGCTAAACTTATAGCAAGGCACACATCAGGTCTGGTACACAGCATTGCATACATGATAGAGCCTATGGCTGATGCATAGGGAACATCTTTCATATTCTCTCTATCTTCTGCAGTGGTCGGGCATTGAGTCTTACTCAACTTCACACCTTGTAACACAGGCAAGAATCCTTTCTTTGCTTGATCCATTTTGAATTTCTTCAAAATTTTGTCAAGGTATGTGCTTTGTGAAAGTCCAATTAAGCGTCTTGATCTATCTCTATAGATCTTAATGCCTAATATGTAAGCAGCTTCACCGAGGTCTTTCATTGAAAAACTTTTATTCAAGTATCCCTTTATGCTATCCAGAAATTCTATATCATTTCCAATCAGTAATATGTCATCCACATATAATATCAGAAATGCTACAGAGCTCCCACTCACTTTCTTGTAAATACAGGCTTCTCCGAAAGTCTGTATAAAACCAAATGCTTTGATCACACTATCAAAACGTTTATTCCAACTCCGAGAGGCTTGCACCAGTCCATAAATGGATCGCTAGAGCTTGCACACTTTGTTAGCTCCCTTTGGATCGACAAAACCTTCTGGTTGCATCATGTACAACTCTTCTTCCAGAAATCTATTCAGGAATGCAGTTTTGACATCCATCTGCCAAATCTCATAATCATAAAATGCGGCAATCACTAACATGATTCGGACAGACTTAAGCATCGCTACGGGTGAGAAAGTCTCATCGTAGTCAACCCCTTGAACTTGTCGAAAACCTTTCGCGACAAGTCGAGCTTTGTAGACAGTAACATTACCATCAGCGTCAGTATTCTTCTTGAAGATCCATTTATTCTCAATTGCTTGCCGATCATCGGGCAAGTCAACCAAAGTCCATACTTTGTTCTCATACATGGATCCCATCTCAGATTTCATGGCTTCAAGCCACTTTGCGGAATCTGGGCTCACCATCGCTTCTTCATAGTTCGTAGGTTCATCATGATCTAGTAGCATGACTTCCAGAACAGGATTACCGTACCACTCTGGTGCGGATCTTACTCTGGTTGATCTACGAGGTTCAGTAGTATCTTGTTCTGAAGTTTCATGATCATTATCATTAACTTCCTCACTTATTGGTGTAAGTGTCACAGAAACAGTTTTCTGTTATGTACTACTTTCCAATAAGGGAGCAGGTACAGTTACCTCGTCAAGTTCTACTTTCCTCCCACTCACTTCTTTCGAGAGAAACTCCTTCTCAAGAAAGTTTCCGAATTTAGCAACAAAAGTCTTGCCTTCGGATCTGTGATAGAAGGTGTATCCAATAGTTTCCTTTGGATATCCTATGAAGACACATTTCTCCGATTTGGGTTCGAGCTTATCAGGTTGAAGCTTTTTCACATAAGCATCGCAGCCCCAAACTTTCAGAAACGACAACTTTGGTTTCTTGCCAAACCACAGTTCATAAGGCGTCGTCTCAACGGATTTTGATGGTGCCCTATTTAACGTGAATGCGGCCGTCTCTAGAGCGTATCCCCAAAATGATAGCGGTAAATCAGTAAGAGACATCATAGATCGCACCATATCTAGTAAAGTACGATTACGACGTTCAGACACACCATTACGCTGTGGTGTTCCGGGTGGCGTGAGTTGCGAAACTATTCCACAGTTTTTCAAATGTACACCAAACTCGTAACTCAAATATTCTCCTCCACGATCAGATCGTAGAAACTTTATTTTCTTGTTACGATGATTTTCAACTTCACTCTGAAATTCTTTGAACTTTTCAAATGTTTCAGACTTATGTTTCATTAAGTAGATATATCCATATCTGCTCAAATCATCTGTGAAGGTGAGAAAATAACGATATCCGCCACGAGCCTCAATATTCATTGGACCACATACATCGGTATGTATGATTTCCAACAAATCTGTTGCTCTATCCATAGTACCGGAGAACGGTGTTTTAGTCATCTTGCCCATGAGGCACGATTCGCAAGTACCAAGTGATTCATAATCAAGTGGTTCCAAAAGTCCATCAGTATGGAGTTTCTTCATGCGCTTTACACCGATATGACCTAAACGACAGTGCCACAAATAAGTTGCACTTTCATTATCAACTCTGCATCTTTTGGCTTCAACATTATGAATATGTGTATTACTACTATCGAGATTCAATAAAAATAGACCACTCTTCAAGGGTGCATGACCATAAAAGATATTACTCATATAAATAGAACAACCATTATTCTCTGATTTAAATGAATAACCGTCTCGCATTAAACAAGATCCAGATATAATGTTCATGCTCAACGCTGGCACCAAATAACAATTATTTAGGTCTAATATTAATCCCGAAGGTAGATGTAGAGGTAGCGTGCCGACCGCGATCACATCGACTTTGGAACCGTTTCCCACGCGCATCGTCACCTCGTCCTTAGCCAATCTTCGCTTAATCCATAGCCCCTGTTTCGAGTTGCAAATATTAGCAACAGAACCAGTATCAAATACCCAGGTGCTACTGCGAGCATTAGTAAGGTACACATCAATAACATGTATATCACATATACCTTTGTTCACCTTGCCATCCTTCTTATCTCCCAAATACTTTGGGCAGTTCCGCTTCCAGTGACCAGTCTGCTTACAGTAGAAGCACTCAGTTTCAGGCTTAGGTCCAGACTTGGGTTTCTTCTCTTGAGCAGCAACTTGTTTGCCGTTCTTCTTGAAGTTCCCCTTCTTCTTCCCTTTGCCCTTTTTCTTGAAACTAGTGGTTTTGTTTACCATACCCAGACATTTTGAGTATATGCTCACTGACAGAACTGTTCTCCTCCATCTTGCAGCTATAGAACTTATTGGAGACTTCATATCTCTCATTTCGGGCATTTGCTTGAAATATTAACTTCAACTCCTGAAACATCTCATATGCTCCATGACGTTCAAAACGTCGTTGAAGTCCCGATTCTAAGCTGTAAAGCATGGCACACTGAACTATCGAGTAGTCATCAGCTTTGCTCTGCCAGACGTTCATAACATCTGGTGTTGCTCCAGCAGCAGGTCTGGCACCCAGCGGTGCTTCCAGGATGTAATTCTTCTGTGCAGCAATGAGGATAATCCTCAAGTTACGGACCCAGTCCGTGTAATTGCTACCATCATCTTTCAACTTTGCTTTCTCAAGGAACGCATTAAAATTCAACGGAACAACAGCACGAGCCATCTATCTACAATCAACATAAATAAGCAAGATACTATCAGGTACTAAGTTCATGATAAATTTAGTTCAATTAATCATATTACTTAAGAACTCCCACTTAGATAGACATCCCTCTAATCCTCTAAGTGATCACGTGATCCAAATCAACTAAACCATGTCCGATCATCACGTGAGATGGAGTAGTTTCATCGGTGAACATCATTATGTTGATCATATCTACTATATGATTCACGCTCGACCTTTCGGTCTCCGTGTTCCGAGGCCATATCTGTATATGCTTGGCTCGTCAAGTATAACCTGAGTATTCCGTGTGTGCAATTGTTTTGCACCCGTTGTATTTGAACGTAGAGCCTATCACACCCGATCATCACGTGGTGTATCAGCACGAAGAACTTTCGCAACGGTGCATACTCAGGGAGAACACTTCTTGATAATTTAGTGAGAGATCATCTTATAATGCTACCATCAAACAAAGCAAGATAAGATGCATAAAAAGATAAACATCACATGCAATCAATATAAGTGATATGATATGGCCATCATCATCTTGTGCTTGTGATCTCCATCTCCGAAGCACCGTCATGATCACCATCGTCACCGGCGCGACACCTTGATCTCCATCGTAGCATCGTTGTCGTCTCGCCAATCTTATGCTTCCACGACTATCACTACCGTTTAGTAATAAAGTAAAGCATTACATCACGATTGCATTGCATACAATAAAGCGACAACCATATGGCTCCTGCCAGTTGCCGATAACTTGGTTACAAAACATGATCATCTCATACAATAAAATTCAGCATCATGCCTTGACCATATCACATCACAACATGCCCTGCAAAAACAAGTTAGACGTCCTCTACTTTGTTGTTGCATGTTTTACGTGGCTGCTACGGGCTTAAGTAAGAACCAGTCTCACCTACGCATCAAAACCACAACGATAGTTTGTCAAATAGACTCCGTTTTAACCTTCGCAAGGACCGGGCGTAGCCACACTCGGTTCAACTAAAGTTGGAGAGACAGTCGCCTGCAAGCCATCTATGTGCAAAGCACGTCGAGGGAACCGGTCTCGCGTAAGCGTACGCGTAAGGTTGGTTCGGGTCGTCTCGTCCAACAATACCGCCGAACCAAAGTATGACATGCTGGTAGGCAGTATGACATGTATCATCCACAACTCACTTGTGTTCTACTCGTGCATATAACATCAACATAAATAACCTAGGCTCGGATGCCACTGATGGGGAACGTAGTAATTTCAAAAAAATTCCTACGCACACGCAAGATCATGTGATGCATAGCAACGAGGGGGAGAGTATTGTCTACGTACCCAACGCAGACCGACTGCGGAAGCGATGACACGACGTAGAGGAAGTAGTCGTACGTCTTCACGATCCAACCGATCAAGCACCGAAACTACGACACCTCCGAGTTCGAGCACACGTTCAGCTCGATGACGATCCCCGGACTCCGATCCAGCAAAGTGTCGGGGAAGAGTTCCGTCAGCACGATGGCGTGGTGACGATCTTGATGAACCACAGCAGCAGGGCTTCGCCTAAACTCCGCTACAGTATTATCGAGGAATATGGTGGCAGGGGGCACCGCACACGGCTAAGGAACAGATCACGTGGATCAACTTGTGTGTTCTAGGGTGCCTCTACCTCAGTATATAAAGGAGCCAAGGGGGGAGGGGGGCGCCGGCCAGGGAGAGAGGCGCAGGAGGAGTCCTACTCCTTCCGGGAGTAGGACTCCCCCCCCCCCCCAATCCTATTCCAACTAGGATTCCCAAGGGGGAAAGGGGAAGAAGGGTGGCCGGCCACCTCTCCTAGTCCTAATAGGACTAGGGGAAGGGGGGAGGCGCGCAGCCCTTGTGGGCAGCCCCTTCACCTTTCCACTAAGGCCCATGAAGGCCCATATGGCTCCCGGGGGGTTCCGGTAACCTCCCGGTAATCCGGTAAAATCCCGATTTCACCCGGAACACTTCCGATGTCCAAACATAGGCTTCCAATATATCAATCTTTACGTCTCGACCATTTTGAGACTCCTCGTCATGTCCGTGATCACATCCGGGACTCCGAACAACCTTCGGTACATCAAAACTCATAAACTCATAATATAACTGTCATCGAAACCTTAAGCGTGCGGACCCTACGGGTTCGAGAACAATGTAGACATGACCGAGACACGTCTCCGGTCAATAACCAATAGCGGGACCTGGATGCCCATATTGGCTCCTACATATTCTACGAAGATCTTTATCGGTCAGACCGCATAACAACATACGTTGTTCCCTTTGTCATCGGTATGTTACTTGCCCGAGATTCGATCGTCGGTATCCAATACCTAGTTCAATCTCGTTACCGGCAAGTCTCTTTACTCGTTCCGTAATACATCATCTCACAACTAACATATTAGTTGTAATGCTTGCAAGGCTTATGTGATGTGTATTACCGAGAGGGCCCAGAGATACCTCTCCGACAATTGGAGTGACAAATCCTAATCTCGAAATACGCCAACCCAACATCTACCTTTGGAGACACCTGTAATGCTCCTTTATAATCACCCAGTTACGTTGTGACATTTGGTAGCACCCAAAGTGTTCCTCCGGCAAACGGGAGTTGCATAATATCATAGTCATAGGAACATGTATAAGTCATGAAGAAAGCAATAGCAACATACTAAACGATCGTGTGCTAAGCTAATGGAATGGGTCATGTCAATCAGATCATTCAACTAATGATGTGACCTCGTTAATCAAATAACAACTCATTGTTCATGGTTAGGAAACATAACCATCTTTGATTAACGAGCTAGTCAAGTAGAGGCATACTAGTGACACTTTGTTTGTCTATGTATTCACACATGTATTATGTTTCCGGTTAATACAATTCTAGCATGAATAATAAACATTTATCATGATTATAAGGAAATAAATAATAACTTTATTATTGCCTCTAGGGCATATTTCCTTCAAATTGGTAACTTTTTTCTTTTGACATCGTCTGGTCAACACTCACACGTAGCAGACACCAGACACACTTTGTGCGTTGAGGTCACACACAATTTTATCTTTGCATTTTTACTTGTGTCGTATGTGTAGAGACAGATAATACTTCCTCCGTCCGAAAATATTTGTCATCAAAATGGATGAAAAGGGATGTATCTAGAACTAAAATACATCTAGATACATCTTTTTTATTCTTTTTGATGACAAGTATTTTTAGACGGAGGGAGTATGTATGGAACTCAGAATTATTTTGTGCACACATATAACATCTTGAAACTACTATCGCTATCGTGATTTGCTAGTCCTCCTTGAGATCCAGGTCATATTTTGATCATAATTTTAACTAATAAAATATAAATTATATGTAGCGAAAACAATAATATTAAAAACTATATTTAAATATGGATCCAATGATATAATTTTTTATCAAAAAAGGCTTTCGCCCAGCTTTATATATAAAACACTGATCACGAATCACCAAGTACAAACGCATGCCATCACAACACATGCACACACTCAGGCGGGGGCGAAACTGGGCCTGGGGCAACTGGGGCTGTAGCCCCAGGCGTGGCCCGACTAGTATCTATATGCATAGTAGAAAAAAAATTAGAATATGGGATACATAGAAGCCCAGCCCCAGGCTTCACCTAGACCCACGCACTCACGTACAAGCCTTCAGCAGTTCAGCCTAGTCCTGGCCATCTCAGGCCCGGCCCTGTCGGCCCACCCAGGCCCGGCCCTAAAATCCAGGGCCTAGGCCCGATGGGCTTGCCCATGGGCCAGGCTTGGGCCTGAGTTTTGAGCCCATCAGTAGGGCCTGGACGGGCTTGGGCTTGGCATATTGTCATTTTAAGGAAGAGGCCCGGCCCACGGCCCTAAGGGCTTTTTAGGGCTTTTTACCAGATGGGCCGGGCTTGGGCTTGAAAAGTAGGCCCAGTGATAGGGCTTGGGAGGGCCTGGGCCTCAGTTTTCTGCCGTTGGCTTTTTCAGGCCCAACCCAAGCCCGGCCCATGGCCAGATATAGTTCAGCCCATTAGCCCAACTCAATCGATCGATCACAACAGAGAAGGAATCGCCCATTACACACGATTGACGCTTCGATCTCTGATCTGTAGCCTGATCGTTCGTTAATCAAGAAAGAGAAAAAAAATCCCTCGCCTGATCGCCGCAGCGGCAATAGAGAAACCCTTGTTGCGCCGCCGTCCTCATGAACTAGCGATTGGCAATTCCCCGCCGCCCCGGCCGCCGGCTCCGGCGTCCTCACAACCCGACCACCTCTTGTTCTTCTCCATCTGATTCTGAATTGCAGTGCATGCACTCAGGCCAACACACATTGGCCGCACAGGTAATCTGTATCATCTAATTTTGTTTTCCCTAATTCTTTTATACTCCCTCCGTTCGGAATTACTTGTCTCGGAAATGGATGTATATGGACATACATCCATTTCCGAGACAAGTAATTCCGAACGGAGGGAGTATCAGCCAAACTCAGTGAGTTATATTTACTTAGTGAATTTTATTTCATTTGTTGTCAGCAAATTAGAAATACAAGATGAATAAGAGGACCCGTACAATTGAATCTTTCTTTTAGTCAACATCCAATCAGCCTTCAGCCAACAACACCAACACTGATGGATCACCTACAGAATCGGTACCGATGGGAGCTAGTAATGCAAAGGAAAGTGAACCACGTGTGGAGCTTAATCCGGATGACATTAATCCTGATCCCGGCCTCCGAAAACCAATTGAAGAGTTGCATCCGGATGTTAGGGATGGTGCTAGAAGAGAGTATTTGGCCATGGGAGCATGTTGACCAACAGGCCATGTTTATGAACAGGGAAGAATTGGGAAGCAGATGAGAGGCTTTCGTGAAGAGTGGTACAAATCGCATGATTGGTTGGAATATAGTGTTGCCAAAAAGGCGGCCTTCTGTTTTCATTGTTTTCTCTTTAAGCAACCAAGAGCTGAAAACTATGGAATAGAAGCATATACAAAGAAAGGTTTTAGTAACTGGAAAAATGCTATTGCATCTTTTGTTACTCATGTTGGTAATGTTAACAGTGCTCGTAATAGAGCAAGAAGACAATGTCAAGCTTTTCAAAACCCGAGGCAAAATGTGGAACAAGTATGGGCCGATTCAGACAAGAAGAAGGAGGAAGAGTACTTGGGTCGTCTCACTATCATGTTAGGTGTCGTGAAGTTTCTTTTATTGCAAGCTCTTGCTTTTCGTGGACATGATGAGTTTGCTAACTCAAACAATAATGGGAATTTCTTAGAGATGGTGCAGTGGTATAAAAAAGGAGATTTGAATGCCGCTAAGTTGTTAGATTGTGCTCCTGGAAATAATTTGTTGACATCTGCACAAATACAAAAGCATTTGTGCAAAGCTTGTGGAGAAGAGACGACTAAAGCAATTGTGAAGGATATTGGGGATAAAAAATTCGATGTCCTTGTTGATGAGGCTCGAGATGCATCTCTCAAGGAACAAATGGCTGTGGCTTTGAGGTTTGTATGTCATGAATTGATTTTTTATTGCTTTTTTTGTTATGAAGTATGCTCATATTTTTTTTCTTATCTCATCTAGGTATTTGAATAGTCAAGGGGAAGTGATTGAGAGGTTTCTTGCGATTAAACATGTTGCCGACACAACATCATCTTCATTGAAGGCAGCCTTGGATGCTACGTTTCTTAAACATGGCCTATCTATCCATAGAACGCGAGGCCAAGGATACGATGGAGCATCGAACATGAGAGGTGAATTTCATGGGCTGCAAAGAAGGGTACTAGATGAGAATCCTTATGCTTTTTATATACATTGCTTTGCACATCAGTTGCAGTTAGTGGTTGTTGCCGTTGCCAAGTGTTGTCCTTCTGTCATGGATTTCTTTAGTTACACTTCAATGATTGTCAACAGTGTTAATGGTTCTTGTAAGAGACATGACCAATTAGCCCAAGCGCAACATGATGATCTTGTGCAGAAATTAGAGACTGGAGAAATTTTTACAGGGAGAGGGAGGAACCAACAAACTAACCTTACAAGACCCGGTGATACTAGGTGGGGCTCACATCATAAAACCTTGTGCCGTCTTCATCTCATGTGGTATGCAGTGCTAGAGGTATTGGAGAATATGTCTGATGATGCCACTAACACATCACAAAAGACCACAACACGAGGTTTGATATGTCATATGGAGAGCTTTGAGTTTGTGTTTATACTGCATCTTATGGTGAAATTGTTGGGAAAAACTAATGATCTATCGAAGTGATTGCAAAAGAAGAACCAGAATATTGTTCGTGCTATGGGCTTGATTCAAACCACATTGCAGAAACTTAATGAGATGAGGCATCAGGGGTGGGATGAGCTATTTGAAGAGGTAAATGCCTTTTGTCTCAAACATAACATCATTATTCCAAACATGACGGAAACATTAGCTATTGGGGGTCGTTCGAGAGGTCCTGGCAGCATATGGTAACTCACTTACATTATTTCCATCACGAAATATTTAATGTGGTGCTTGACCAGATTATTGTTGAGTTCAACAATCGCTTTGCTGAGAAATCTACCCAACTATTGAGATGCATCGCTTGTCTTGAGCCAAGAAATTCTTTTGCCAATTTTGATATAAATAAGCTAGCGGAACTTGCTCAGATTTATGGTGCAGATATTCTCAGAATATGAGTGCAGAGTTCTTAGGGACCAACTTGAGACATTTGTTACTGAAGCTAGAGCTGATACTGAATTTTGAAGTTGCATTGATCTTGGCCAGCTTGCTATAAAGATGGTTCAA
This sequence comes from Triticum aestivum, assembly GCF_018294505.1. Lineage (NCBI taxonomy): Eukaryota > Viridiplantae > Streptophyta > Magnoliopsida > Poales > Poaceae > Triticum > Triticum aestivum. The sequence goes on from NC_057795.1 coordinate 174,891,650, forward strand.
ACAGATAGGCACACACATTTTCCGTTGGTATATCGTCTCATTGAATTGGCCTTGATTCTCCCCGTCACAACGGCAACCGTAGAAAAAGCTTTCTCAGCTATGAGCATTGTCAAAACTGATCTGCGAAACAAGATGAATGATGAATGGATGTAGCACCGTTTGGTGTGCTATATTGAGCGTGATGTATTTGCAAGCATTGATGATAGTAAGATTATATAATGCTATCAAAAAATGAGGAAACGCAAGGGGCTACTACCTGGTGGACTTCGTGTTAATGGTATAATATGTTCTTTTTCTTGCAAAATTTCATATGAACAATTGATTTAGTCTATGTCCAGAGTCTTGATTTGAAATACTTGATTTTATGTTTGTAGATTTAGATCCTTCTACTATTGCTGGTGAAGAAACAACTGCCTTGAACTAAGCAAGTCTTCACTAATTTGGTACCAAACCATGTTGCGATGATGCACTTTGTTAAACTATTTGTTATATGGAATTTTCTCTCGTGATAATAATGAATTTATATTTCGTTTTGAATGTGATTTTGTGGCATACTTATAACGCACATTGATGTGCATGGTATTTGACTTTATATTTAGTCAGTTAGTTTTAGCCCTAGGCTTTGCAAAATCCTGGTTCCGCCTATGCACTCAGGGCAGAATAGATAGGCGCTGAGCGCAGCAACAACAACCCTAGCACTACGGCTGCAAAGAGATGAAGCCACATACGACGAACTATGGGCTCCAAGGCGGCGCCTTCAGGAAGGGAACGACACCAGAGCGCCGCCACCGCCCGATCCGAGGATCAGAGTTTTCCCTAGAGCCGCATGACGGCAATGAGAGCCGTGACGACGCCTTCAAGAAGGGAACGAGCTTCGCCGCCGCCGGTTTGTCTGAAGAAAGAACATGTTTTCACCTCGGCCAACACTCACTGCCACCGAACGCCACACCCTGACTACCACGCCGCCCACACGGCCATGACCACTGGGCATCACCAAGCCAAGGGCTCTGCCCAAGAGCACCGCGCTACCACCACCAGGGCCGCTGCCCCGGCATCTATGACCTTGACACTGCCTCACCTGAGACTCGCCGCTACCCCAACCAAAGAGATAGGCGGAAAGGTCCCACCTTTTGCACCCCTAAACGACCCCCAACGTCGAGACCCAATAGGCCGGCCAGAATTGGCATCCATCGACCCGTCCTGCAGCCCTGAGCGCGACACAAGCTCGGTCCTGCAACATCGTGAGGGGGACGAGGTCAGTCCTACTACACGTGCACGAGACGAGCTTGGTCCTGCTGCACCGTGCGCGAGACGAGCTCAGTCCTGCTATACCATGCGCGAGACGAACTCCGTCCTGCAGCACCGTGCGCGAGATGAGCGATGGACCGCGGCTGGGAGAGGGACAACCCTTCGATGGAAGTAGTGCCCGAACGATGAGGAGATGGGTCGGAGGTTGAAACGCTCCGATCATGGACGAGCCAACGCTGGAGAAGCCGGTCGCCGCCGCAGTTAGAGCCGCCGAGCCACCGTGAAGCCGCTACGACACCGGTAGAACACTAGCAACGCCGGACCTCCCCGCGCCACCGCCCACGACCAAAGAAATGGCCACGCCTGGCCGCTGCCCACCCGCGTCTCTCGTGCGAGCTCCAAGCGTCGGAGCCGCTGGACACGCACCACCGTTGCCACACGCCGGTGCGCCAGCCACCACCACAGATCAAGCACGTCCACGCCCTGGCGAACACCACCGGAAGCACCACCACCCCACAGGAGCAGCACAGCCACCAGCGGCACCACCACCACCTTAGCAGGGCCGCCAGCCGTCCCCGCCGCCACCATCCGCCACCACCAAACAGATCGGGGCAGAGACACCCAGATCTGCCACTAGAGCAACCCAACTCCCTGGAGCCCCACAAGCCATCGCTGGAGGGGGAGGGGAAGAGGGGGCACTCCCGTGAGCCACCATGGCGCTGGGGAGGGGGAGGGAGCCGGAGCAGAGGAGGGTCGCCGCCCGATGCCGACGAACAGGAGGGGGCGCCCCGCGACGTTGGTCACCTGCACGCGGGAGGAGACGCCCCGCCGCCGCCTGCGCCACACGGCCTTTGGCCAGCGACGCACAAGCGGCGGCGAGGAAGGAGAGGCTGAGGCGAGGAGCTGGGGCGGCGGCGCTAGGGTTGCCGCCCGGAGTCGCCCGAGGGAGCGACTCGGGGCGGGCGCTTTTCTCACGCTGACACGAGATGGTCCGTTATAAATTTTTATGACATGCATTAGTATTTGATAGTAAAATACATGATCAAATGAGCTAAATACGATGGGGACTAAGGCCAACTCCAACACACAACGCCATCCTCTCTGCGTTTCTCTGTTTGGGCCCAAACAGACATACGTCACGGCCCAACGCATGGCCGCATTAGCCTTTTTTATCCATTTGGCGCTCGGTCCGCCCCATTTCCAGCGCAAACCTACGCCCGGTTTGTGTCCACATAGACGCCGAACGGACGGGCACACGCTTGCTTGTCGTCCGCCTCAGGAACGCGTGACGGTCGTCCACCTACCTCCACTGCCCAAAATAAATGTGCATGCGCGGCAGGCCCCAGCTATTAGCCACCTAGCTGGTGGGTCGTCGTCCTTCTTAATGTGGAAATCGTGGACCGACCAGTCCACAGCTTCCACTTCCTAGCTGGTATGCTTCCTTGAGCCCCATACGAGCAAACCCTAGCCGCCGCCGTCGCATCCCACTCGCCTACCTTCCCGCCGGTGCCATGGGTGTCGGCCCATGGTCAACCACGCCGCCGTGGTCACCAGAGCAGGAGTAGGAGCCACGGTTAAAGATTGTGGATGTCTCCTAGAGGGGGGGGGTGAACATGCGCTTTAAAATAATTATGGTTTAGGCTTGAACAAATGCAGAATAAAACTAGCGTTTAATTTGTCAAGCACAAAACCTAAATCAACTAGGCTCACCTATGTGCACCAACAACTTATGCTAAGCAAGATAAACAACTAAGTGATAGCAAGATATATAACATGTCATACTATGGCTATCACAAAGTAAAGTGCATAAGTAAAGGGCTCGGGCAAGAGATAACCGAGGCACGTAGAGACAATGACGTATCCCGAAGTTCACACCCTTGCGGATGCTAATCTCCGTTTGAAGCGGCGTGGAGGCACAATGCTCCCTAAGAAGCCACCAGGGCCACCTTAATCTCCTCACGCCCTCGCACAATGCAAGGTGTCGTGATTCTATTAACGGGCCCTTGAGGGCGGTCACCGAACCCGTACAAATGGTAAGCCTTGGGAGCGGTCACCGAACCCGTACACTTTGGAAACCCTTGGGGGCGATCACCCGAACCCGTACAAATTGCTCGGGGCGATCTCCACAACCTAATTGGAGACCCTGACACTTGCCCGAAGCTTTACACCATAATGATTGAGCTCTGAAGCACCACCAACCGTCTAGGGTGCCCAAGCAACCAAGAGGAAGAAGCTCTAGGGTACCAGGCACCCAAGAGTAATAAGCCTCTCAACTTTTCACTTCCACGTATCACCGTGAAGAACTTAAACCAAGGCAACTAATGCAATGGCAAGGGCACACGGAGTGCCCAAATTGCTCACTCCCAAATCCCACCAAAGCAACGAAAGCTATGGAGGAAAATGAGAGGAAGAACAAGAAGGAGAATACCAATAACTCCAAGATCTAGATCCAAGGGGTTCCCCTCACATAGAGGAGAAAGTGATTGGTGGAAATGTGGATCTAGATATCCTCTCTCTCCCCCCCCCCTCAACTAGCAAGAATCCATGCAGGGATTGAGAGATAGCAAGCTCAAAGAGGTCAACAATGGTGGGGGGAAAACTTTCTCAGATTTCTTAGCTTTCAGGAGGACGAAGAGGGTATAAATACCCCAAGAAAAATATGGCCGTTATACACTGGACACCCGGACAAAAGGGGTCCGGGCACCCGGACAACCCAGAGAAAAAGCCTGAGGGGAAAACCCCGGGTACCCGGACGAATAAGGGAAGCACAACGGCGGGAGGGTGGGCACCCGAGGGTCCCAACCCCAGGCGCCCGGAGGGGGGCGAGAGGAGGAGGCGAAGGAGCCCGGGCACCCGGGTCCAAGACCTCGGGCACCCGGGGTGATTAGAGGAGGGGGGCGCCCCGGACCGGCCAGAGAGGTCACTATGGAGAGGCTCGGGTGACCCCGGGCCCGGGGGTCAAGGACCCCGGGTACCCGCACTAGGCAGAGAGATGCGGGGACCAGTAAAATTGAAACGACCACAACTTTTGCAAACAAACTCTGAATTTGATGAAACCAAGTTTGTTGGAAAGCTAAAGACAAGGGCTAACACAATCTTGATAGAGATATCAAGAAATAGCAATTGAGAAAATACCCAAAATAAAATGGTGAGAACCATTTCTCAAATAAGACCGGTAAAAACTCCAACATCGAAAACGCAAAAGAAGATGCATAGGAAATCGGTTTTCGATGAACTAGAGCTTGTCATGAAGATAACCACAAGATCTAAAACCTCACAAAGAGAAAAGCCAAATAGGAACCAAGAAATATGATGCCAAAGATGCAAAGGTTTGAGCTCTCTATGAATGATACGAATAAGCTACTCACTCGAGAGCCCCCCTTGGTAGTACGGCCATCGATCCAATAAACCGGTCTCCCAAATAACACCATGAGACCGGTAAAATAGAAACCTATCAAAGACAATCTGTAAGTGCATCTAGTGCCCCTTAGTGATTTTAGTGTATTGAAGACTTATAGGTTAAGGGACTAATATGTTTGTGAGTGTACACGGGCTCTATAAGTCGATGAGGAGTTTGATATTTACAATGAATGTCGACCCCTAAAAATGAATGTCTTCACCTGTAGACTTTGGTTCTCCTGAAGACTTTGCAAGTGAAGAAATTGGTGTGACCTTGAAGACTTGGATATTCATGTGAGGATTATGAAGTGTGAAGACTTTTGTTTTCGTAGTTTCATTTTCTCTTTCTTGAGTCATAGGAAACACCGCACTGTTAAAGGGGGTCGAGGTAATACTAAGGAAACTGATTTCCAAGTGATGCTCATCTCAAAATCCTACACCTACCCAATCCTTTCGAGTGAAGCCATTGGAAATCTCATATCAGTTCAGTCAATTTCTTCAGTGACAGAGATGAAGATCTTCTGGTCTCTGAGGAATTTGTTCTGACTGAGGAGTTAGGAATTTGCCAGTGCGGATTGCCTACACAGTGAGGAACATGATAGCCCTGAGGAATTCGAACCTCAAATTCGACCGTTGCTATGCTACACACCAGCTGTCCAAAATATCCTACCACCTAACGGTCATCTCATTGAAGGGCATTTATGTCTTATCATGTTGGGCTGCTCCCTAGGCTATAAATAGCCACCCCCTACAACCACTAGCTAGGTGGCTGCTCCGAGAGAAACTGACACTTGTCAATTGAGAGCATCCCATCCTCCGAGGACTTTGCGCGAAAATCATCAAGTGAGGAAAACCCAAATCCCAAGCCCAAACACCTACAAACCCAAAGTGATTGAGCATCACTAAAGAGATTGTTCCTGTGTGGAACCGATGCTTGTTACCTTTGAGGACTGTGTATCCTCCAGACGGTTAGGTGTCATGGTCTGAGCATCCAAGAGGAATTGTGGATCGCCAAGTGACCAAGTCTATGAAGGTTTGGAAGTCACCTGTGAAGACTTACCACGAGTGTTGGGAGAGGTTTGTGTGATCTTAGCTCAAGGAGAATACGGTGAGGACTGTGTGTCTGGGATTGTGTGTCCTCGAGTTTACATGCTCAGCCGCTCCAATCAGACGTACAACTGTCACAACAGTTGAAACTGGTCTACCAAATCATTGTCTTCACCAAGCCTACTGGTTCTATTTCCTCGTTCATGTGTTGATGAACCTGATCATTACTGTTTGAAGACTTTGATTGAAGACTTTCTCTATTTCCTCAATCCTATTTCTTCAGTCGCATTGCCTTCAGCCTGCTTATCCTGTGTTTACGCTTTCTGTACTCTGTGTTTGCTTTCATTTCATCATGATGACTCTACTATTGCTCTGTTATGCGTATACCTGAGTACTTATTCCGCTGCTAGTTGTTCGTGACTTAGGAATTTCCTCACCCTAAAATTCCTCAGTGACGAATTTGTAAAAATCTCCTATTCACCCCCCTCTAGTCGACTTAACGCACTTTCAATTGGTATCAGAGCAAGGTACTCCTTTGCTCTGTGTGATTTTGGTTTAACCGCCTAGAGTTTCAGTTATGTCGACTGTAGGAATGAAGAAAGTGACTTGCCCCATCTTTGACGGTCATGAGTATCCCAAGTGGAAGTGAAAGTGCTAGTTATCGACTAGAGGGGGGGTGAATATGCGATTTTTATCTAAGTCTTCAAAACGTGGAAGTTTCGAAGACAAACAATAGAAATGACCTAATTGATATGCAGTGGAAGATAAACTACAACAAGCAAGCCATAGTCAAGTATGCAATAGTGTTAACGTACAAAGACTAATAGCAGCTAGGTAGTAGGATCAGGATGGAAGATAGTATGAAGCCAATCAACAATAGTAGTCAAGCAATGAAGTCAATCAGATAAGACAGATAAACAACGACTTCACGAAGACAAACTTAAGTAAAGGATGGAAAGGGATAGAACCAGTCGCTTGTTGAAGACACAGGATTTGTTGGACCAGTTCCAGTTGTTGTGACAACTGTACGTCTGGTTAGGGAGGCTGAGATTTAACTCAGAAGACCGTGTCTTCACCTTATTCCCCTTGAGCTAAGGACACCCAGTCCTCGCCCAATCACTCTGGTAAGTCTTCAAGGTAGACTTCCAAAGCTTCACAGCCTTCGTTCACCCGGCAATCCACAATGACTCTTGGATGCTCAGAACGCGACGCCTAACCAGCTGGAGGATACATAGTCCTCAAGTGTAATAAGTCTTTAGGTCACACAGACAGAAAGACTTCAGTGATGCCTAACACTCTTTGGCTCTGGGTGTTTAGGCTTTGTCCTCGCAAGGATTTCTCTCTCAAAGGCTTCGAGGTGGGTTTCTCTCAAAACGACAAAAGCCGTAAACTAACTCTGAGCAGCCACCAATTTATGGTGTAGGGGGTGGGCTATTTATAGCCACAAGGCAACCTGACCTAATTTGTCCGAAATGACCCTGGGTCACTAAGGAACTAACACGTGTTCCAATGGTCAGATTTCAAACATACGCGGCAACTTTACTTGGGCTACAAGCAAAGCTGACTCATCCAGCTCTGGATAAGATTTGCTCTCATTGTCTTCGCTCGAAGACATAGGATTTGGGTTGAGCATCACTTCAGTCACTCTAACTTAGTTCACTTGGACCCCACTTAACAGCACGGTGGTTCCTATGACTCAACAAAGAAGAAAAGGAAACAACGAAACCACACAGTCTTCGCGCTCCATAGTCTTCACGCAATGTCTTCTCATGTCATAGTCTTCAATATGAATATCTTCTCATACCACCATTGTCTTCAATGTCTTCATACATTTTTAGGGGTCATCTCCGGTAGGTAAACCGAATCAATGAGGGACACTACCTGCGTTATCCTGCAATTCTCACAAATGCATTAGTCCCTCAACCAACTTTGTCGTCAATACTCCAAAACCAACTAGGGGTGGCACTAGATGCACTTACAATCTCCCCCTTTTTGGTGATTGATGACAAACTGGTTGAAGTTTTCAACGGGGATAAAGTATGTGAAATTGTAAAGGATAGGAGATTGTCTTCATAAGTAGCAAGGGCTCCCCCTGAAGATGTGCATATAAGTAATTTTCCTTTTGGAATGCAAATGCACATGGCAGGTTGTACTTGTGGAGATCCACTTCAACTTATGAAGATAATTCATCATGCATGAAATGATATAGTAAATAGGATGACATGCATAATGAAAAATGGGCGTCTGCAGGATGATCTAAGTGCAGAAGTTATCATCACACATGCGGAATTTATAATCGCATCATAGTAAAGCAAATAAGTAGCAGACGACCATCAAGTTTAGGTGTTACAACTCAAAGAACCAAATGTTTTTAAAAAGCAAGAGTTGTAAGTGTCAGGACCCCGACTCGATGTCACATCGATCTAGCTGGTAACACCTCATATCACTTTGCGGCCTCACGCACGGTATCCCCACGGGTGTCGTCTTACCTTTTCCCGGGACCGTTTGCGCCTTTTGGCTCACGTATATGATAGTGTCGCTAGCATCCATATGATAAAGAGCCCGGGCTGACATGACTAGTCGTAAACCCAAAGTGGCACAGACTTACAGGGACAGGCATCCATGACCCAGCTTCGAACGTGTCGGTCATCAGCAAGTGGGTCCGGGCTGTAGCACTGGGCTAGCAGGACTCCGGTAAACCGGGCTGTAGCGGGCTAACAGGACTCCGGTACTCAAAGCGTGACATTTCCCCGAAGGGACAGACACAGGAACGAAGAAGGACACATGCCGGCCAGCCTAAGTGTTCCAGAGCAGTAGCAAGCTACCATGGCTCAGCGGTAACACTAGGAGACATTTCCCGGTAAGAGAGGCTACTAAAGATAAACAACTAGATAGTCAGATCCCACACATACCAAGCATTTCAATCATACACACAATATGCTCGATATGTGCAAATACAACGAAGCATCACAACATGACTCTGATCTCAGTGCTTAAGGTCGGCTTCAATGAAACAACCCACCATGTACTCCTACATGGCCTCTCATCGATACCTTTACCAAATCGTGTTCACCACACCACTCTCATTACCGACGTAATCATTTCACTCTAGCCCATCACCCAGATGAACCAGACCTGACACGACTCTAAGCATAGCAGGCATAGCAAGGTAGGAACAACACATACATATGGCTCAATCAACTCCTACACATGCTAGTGGGTTTCATCTAGTTACTGTGGCAATGACAGGTCATGCAGAGGAAATGGGTTCAACTACCGTAGCACACAGCAGTTTGAATCGCGTTGTCTTAATGCAGTAAAAGAGAGCAGGAGCGAGAACATGGGATTGTATCGATATGATCAAATGGTTGGTTGCTTGCCTGATGGTTCGTTGCACGGATACGGTTCTTCGTTAGGGTAATCACGGTACTCCTCGGGGACAGATCCTGTCGCAAAGGACATCGATACACAAACATCACCAAACAATATGCAACAATATGATGCATGCATGAAACATGGCAATATGAGTGTGTTGGGCTAATGCAACTAAAACCAGAAGGGTTTGAACAAATTTGAATCAAAGATTCAAATTCCAAATTCAAATATGGCCTTTTAAAGTGCTTTTCCTTGTTCTGATTAAAACATCAATTTAACTTGTTTGATCATGCATGAAAATAGTACAGATGGATAGATTGGATTTTTCTGATCATTTTTCATATATAATTTGTCCAATTTGGAGTTACAGAATAAAAGTTATGAATTTTTGAAGTTTAAATAATATTCTGGAATTTCCTGATTTAATTTAAATCCAGAAATTCAATTACTGCGTCAGCCTGACGTCAGTGTGACGTCAGCAGGTCAACGGAACTGGTCCAGGTCAAACCTGACAGTGGGTCCCGCATGTCAGGGTGATTAATTTAATTAAAACTTAATTAAAACTAATCCTGTTTAATTAGCAGGGCTGGGCCCCACCTGTCATTGACTCAGGGGAGTCAACCAGGGCCCACCCGTGGTCAAAGTCAGTGTCGGCTGCCGGCGTTTAGTCGCCGGCGAGCCCGACGCGGCGGCGGGAGTGGTTTTGGCCATTTCGGCCACCAAATGGACCGCGGAGGCCACCGGAGTGGAGCTGAGGACAACCCGCAGCTCTTGGCGGAGTCCGTTGGGGTCGGGGTGGCCGGAGTCGACGCCGGCGACGACTTTGGCGGCCACCGAGGTTCGGTCGGAGGTGAACTTGGTGCTAGAGGGTTCGGTGAGGCTCGTGGAGTGGCTAGCTAGGTGCTGTGGAACGCGGTGAGCAAGATGGACACCATCTTGTGGCCGGAGGATGACCGGGAGCACGTCGGCGACGAGGTCCACGGCGGTGGGTGCGGTTGAGCTCCGGGAGGTTGCTACACGGCTCGGGAGCAAGAACGGAAGGGAGGGGAAGATGGCTAAGCTCACAGTGAGTGCGACGGAGTCCTTGGTGCGGCCGGAGATGGACCGGAGCGACGACGGCGTTGAAGGGGATCTCCGGCGACGGTGAGCTCGGGCGAGGTCGGTGCGGTGGTCTCGGGCGTTGCGAGCGCTCGGGGCTCGGCTGCTCGATGAAGTGGACAGCGGCGAAGCTCCTGGACACGGTGAGACGGCGTGGAGACGACGGGGAGCACGGCTACGACGGTGGTGCGGCGATGGTGGCGTCGGCCATGGCTGGGGCGTGCGAGGGGGAGGAGCTGGAGAGGAGAGGGGGTGTCTGGGGGATTCGGGGGAGAGAGGGAGGCCGATCCACGTCGTCACCTGGCGAGGGGAGCGGCGAGGCGGCGAGCAGGTGCGTGGCGCACGCCGCGGTCGCCGTCGGGCACCTGCCTGCCTGCCTGGCCGGCAAGCAGCTCGCTGGAGCGGTGCTGGGCTGGGCCGGCAGGTGGGCTGGCTAGTGGGCCTGCGGTGGCGCCAGGTAGGGTTTTCCCTTTTTTTTCTATTTCTGTTTTTATTTAATATATCTGCAACTTTGTTGAATTAAATAAAATACCTAGACAACTCCAAAAATCACCAAACTACTCCTGGTCCATAGTTGGATTATTTCCAACATGAAACATTTTAGTTTGGAGATATTTGAGCATTTAAATATTTTATATAATTTTAAATGCCCAAATTCAAATAGTTATGATTTAATTCAAAAACCCTAGGATGGCCTAGGAAAATGTGCACCACTTTTGCAGAGGTTCTGAACCAAGACAAAAATGATGGGCATTTTAGAAGGGCATTTCAGGTTCATTGAAAATTATTTTAGTAAACCCTAGTTGGTTTCAGAGGGGACTGGGGGTTCTGTCATCCCCATTTCAAGTTTCTGCTGAAAGAGTAAACATGATGCAACACTCTAATGCATGACTAGCTAGGGTGTGACAACTCACCCCCACTCAAAAGAATCTCGTCCCGAGATTTGGGTTCCTCCGGGAAGAAGGCGGGATACTCGAGTCGAAGACGATCCTCCCTTTCCCAAGTTGCTTCATCTTCAGAATGGTGCGACCATTGAACTTTGAGGAACTTGATGTTATGACGTCGCGTGGTACGCTCGGCCTGATCGAGGATACGGATGGGGTACTCTCGATATGTAAGATCATCTTGGAGATCAAGCGTTTCGTGGTCCACTTCACGGATAGGATCCGAGAAGCAACGCCTGAGTTGAGAAACGTGGAAGACATCGTGAACTCTGGAGAGGTGCGGAGGTAGTTCCAATTGGTAGGCAACTTCTCCTCGTTTGGCAAGAATGCGAAAAGGTCCAATGTAACGAGGAGCCAATTTGCCTTTGATACCGAAACGATGGGTTCCCTTCAGAGGGGTGACCCGAAGATAAGCCTTCTCGTCAACCTCGAAAGTCATAGCCTTATGCTTTCGGTCATATTGACTCTTTTGACGGGATTGGGCTGTTTTCAACTTTTCACGAACGATACGAACTTGTTCTTCTGCTTCCTGAATCATATCCGGGCCAAAGAATTGTCTTTCCCCGGTCTCTGACCAGTTAAGGGGTGTTCGACATCGTCGTCCATAGAGAACTTCAAAAGGGGCTTTACCCAAGCTAGATTGATAGCTGTTGTTGTAAGCGAATTCGGCAAATGGAAGGCACTTCTCCCAGTCCATTCCGAACGAGATAACAGAGGCTCGAAGCATGTCTTCTAGAATTTGGTTGACGCGTTCCACTTGACCACTTGACTGAGGGTGGAAAGCGGTGCTAAAGGAGAGACGGGTTCCCATAGCATTTTGGAAACTTTCCCAAAATCGAGAGGTGAAGAGACTTCCTCGATCCGAATTGATCTCCAAAGGAACACCATGGAGGGACACTATTCGGGAGATGTATAAGTCTGCCAGCTGACTAGCGGTTATACTCTCACGAACAGGTAAGAAATGAGCTACTTTGGAAAGACGATCGACCACGACGAAAATAGCATTATTCCCTCTTTTGGTCCTGGGAAAACCGGTAATGAAATCCATACCAATTTTATCCCATTTCCATTCAGGAATAGCTAAGGGTTGAAGGGTGCCAGCAGGCCGTTGATGCTCTGCTTTTACACGACGACAAACGTCGCAATTTGCGATATACTGAGCAATTTCTCTCTTCATCCTAGTCCACCAGAACCTCTGGCGTAGGTCCTGATACATCTTAGTACTACCGGGATGAATGGTGAGAGGAGATTCATGAGCCTCCTTAAGGATCAACTGCCGTAGATGCTGGTTCTTGGGAACCACTAGACGGTTCTCAAAGTACACAACGCCATGATCATTTGTGGAGAAACAACTAGCACCTCCGCTAGCAATGTTCTCTTTGATTTTAGATATTCCCTTATCTCGCTTTTGGGCAGCGATGATTTGATCCGTAAGAGTAGGTTTTGCTACCAGGGTGGAGAGAAAACCTTGAGGTACAATGTGAAGGTTAAGCTTCCGAAATTCATCATGGAGAAGCGGTTGACTTTGTTGTAACATCAGATTGTTACAATAAGATTTACGACTTAACGCATCAGCCATGACGTTGGCCTTCCCTGGGGTGTAGGTTATTCCTAAGTCGAAGTCAGTGATCAATTCAACCCAACGTCTTTGCCTGAGATTCAGATCCGGTTGGGTGAAGATGTACTTCAGACTTTGGTGATCAGTGAATATTTCGCAACGATTACCGAGGAGGTAATGTCGCCAGGTCTTAAGTGCATAGACTACGGCTGCAAGCTCTAGATCATGAGTAGGATAATTCTCCTCATGTGGGTGCAATTGCCGTGAAGCGTAAGCAATTACGTGTCGATCTTGCATGAGAATGCAACCTAGTCCTTGTCGCGAGGCGTCGCAGTAGATAACAAAGTCCTTGGAGAAGTCTGGCGGTACCAGCACGGGAGCAGAGGTCAGGCGTCTTTTCAGTTCCTGAAAGCTGTGCTCACATTGTGGAGTCCATTCGAACTTTTTATCTTTCTTGAGGAGTTCGGTTAGAGGTTTAGCAACTTTGGAGAAGTTCTCGACAAAGCGACGGCAATAGCTCGCTAAGCCCAGAAAACTCCGAACTTGCTTGACCGATTCAGGTGGAGTCCAATCAAGGACGGCTTGAACTCGCTCAGGGTTAACAGCAATACCTTTACCAGATATTACATGACCCAGGTAGGTCACTTCTGACAACCAGAATTCACATTTAGAGAATTTGGCATAAAGGCGATGCTCTCGAAGTTTCTTCAACACTAGCCTTAGATGTTCGGCATGTTCTTCCTCGTTCTTGGAGTAGATGAGTATATCATCGAGGTAAACTACGACGAATTTATCCAAATACTCCATGAAGATTGAGTTCATTAACCGAGAAAAGGTGGCTGGAGCGTTGGTTAAACCGAAGGACATGACGGTGTACTCGTATTGACCATAGCGAGTAACAAAAGCCGTTTTAGGAATGTCCCCGTTTCTGATTTTGATTTGATGGTAGCCCAACCTCAAATCCATCTTGGAGAAGACTGAGGATCCAGCGAGCTGATCATACAGATCGTTGATCCTGGGAAGTGGATATTTGTTCTTGATTGTGACCAAATTGACAGGTCGGTAATCTACAACCATCCGGTCCGTACCATCCTTCTTCTTAACGAATAGAACGGGGCAAGCCCACGGAGATGAACTAGGGCGGATGAAACCCTTTTTCAAGGATTCATCGAGTTGTTTCTTAAGCTCGGCTAGTTCTAGGGGTGCCATCTTATAGGGTCTTCTAGCAATCGGAACGGTTCCGGGGATGAGGTCGATTACGAACTCGACATCCCTGTCAGGTGGAACACCTGGCAATTCCTCTGGGAAGACATCCGGAAAGTCACGGACTACCGGAACGTCCTCAAGGTCTGGCAAAGGACTGGCGTTAAGAGAATATAACTGCCGCTTGGCTATTCGGGTCAAGACGTTGACTATCTTTCCCGAAGGATGGGTGAGTTGAACAGTCCTAGAGAAGCAATCAATTTTGGCTTGATGAGCTGACATCCAGTCCATACCCAAAATGATATTAATATCTGAAGATTTAAGGGCTATCAAAGATGCGAGAAAAACAAGTCTGTCGACTTGGATTTCATTTCCATGGCTTACTCTAGAAGTTTGCCATTTGGATCCCGGAGTTTGAATTACCATAGAGGATGGCAAGTCACAGAATGCAACGTTATGCAAACGAGCATAATTTTCAGATATAAAAGAATGAGAGGCTCCTGTATCGAAAAGAACAGATGCCGGGTGGCAATTAACAAGAAGCGTACCGAGAACGACGTTGGGGTCCTCTTGAGCTTCTTCGGCAGAGATGCAGTTGACATGGCCACGTGAAGCGGTGACCGGTTTAGCATGAAACACTTTTCCTGTCGGCTTGCCACGGCCAACAGCTTTAGCAGATTGATTGGGGTTGGTCTGGGGACACTCACGCATATAATGACCAGATTCCCCACATTTGAAACAAGTCACGGAACTGGTACGTGGAGGAGCATTATTGGTTGGACCCCCATAGGGCTTGGCTGGAGCAGACTGTTGTACCGGGCGAGGCGCCTGGAAGGATGGCCTCGGTGTGAACCTGGGTGGCAGGGCGGTGTTGGGTACCCACACGCGGCGCTTCTGAGGACCAGCACCGGATGAGGAACCCGTGTCACGTCCATGCTTGCGTGTTGCGTCATAATCAGTCTGACCAGTTTCAGCACTGATGGCTTTGTTGACAAGTTTCGAAAAAGATGTGCACTCATGCAGACGGAGGTCGCGGCGAAGCTCAGGACTAAGGCCCTTACGGAACCTTGCTTGCTTCTTGGCGTCCGTAGACACTTCCTCAGTTGCATATCGGGCGAGATTACCAAACTCTCTGCTATAAGCATCCACAGAAAGTCGGCCTTGGGTGAAACTGCAAAATTCTTCACGTTTACGGTCCATGAGACCCTCCGGAATGTGATGTTCACGGAAAGCCTCGCTGAATTCAGCCCAAGTTGTGACATGGCCCGCTGGGCGCATAGCTCCATAATTCTCCCACCATAGACTGGCGGGGCCTTCAAGATGATACGCAGCAAAGGTGACCTTGTCAGCCTCCGCTACCAGCGCGGAACGCAGCTTATGAGAGATACTGCGAAGCCAGTCATCAGCGTCGAGAGGCTCGACGGAGTGGTGGAACGTGGGTGGATGCAATTTGATAAAATCACTAAGTGACACCACGTTAGCCCTCTGATGGTGTGCTGTATTCTGTTCAATACGCTCCAACAAACGGTTTGTCTCCCGCTTGTTTCTCTCAGCTTCCATCATAACCTCGGCTAGTGAAGGAGGTTGAGGCAGATGTTCATTTCTGGCTTCACTGCCTTCGGCCTGCTCTTGGGAAGCAGGGTTGGCGCGCGTGTTGACCATCCTAGGTAAACAAGACAATGATTTAGTCAGAATGATAAAATTCCGACATAGGATACATAATGTAAGGAATAACTCGGAATGCAAGATGATCATCCGTATGACATGGTAGATACAGAAACTGCTTCTTTATTCCATCGTCATACACACCATACAAGGTTTAGTACAAGACCAAGCAAAGTACTAATACGGTGAAAGGAGGATTACATCTCATCGGAGGCATTCCAAGCTCCTATACATTATTTTTCTACACCTCCGGAAAGAGTACAAACTAGAACATATCCCACGAGTCACGCGGGACGATAGACGACACAGCTAGTGCGAACTAGTGGTACTACCACTAACTCAGACCGATCCATAGTAGTCCTCGTAGAAGTCGCCTCCATAGCCTGGAAGCTCAACATGTTCATCCGGAAACAGACGATCTCGCGGAGCTTGTGGACCATAAGGGCTAGGATGAGGTCGTGGACCAACAAACGGTGGCCTGCGGGGACCGCGAGGTGGGGTGATGCCTCCTACATCACGCCAAACCATCACGTCTGGCAGAGCAGATCTCACAGGATAGAGATCGCGCATATCTGAGAATCCAGCTTGCACCGCCGGTGCGAACCGAGTCAAAGTGGCCCAGTGGTCAGCACGGGTATTGAAGAGCTCTAACCTTAAGGCCCGATTTTCACGGTCCTTATCCTCGAGCATCTCAGCAGTGGTGCGAGTTCGTGAATCCTCCTGAGTGGGGTCAGCATAAATAGCTTGGAGATATCCTTGTGCTCCCGGAAGTGATCCTGGCATATACCGGAAATCAGAGTCCCGAAATAAACCAGATCTGACTCGCATAATGGTCATCATGGAATAGGCGGCATCCTGCACAGCCATCTCAATAGTAACCCCGAGTCCATAGGAGCAGTGAAGAGGCTCGGTGGATCCAGGATAAGATGGAAATATCCTGACAGTGCAGAGATACTGGCTTTGATTGAAATCTCGGAATTGCTCTTCGACCGTGTACTCAGGATACCAGCGGTATCCAGCCTCAGTCATTACCCTGACCAACTTAGCAGTATGGCCGGGTACATCTAGGCATCGAGTCAGGCGAACCACTTGATTGAGGTCGCGAGTGGCCATCTGAAAGCATGATCATAATGCAAAGGCATTAGAATTTCTAGCAAAATTTCGGCAGCATAACAGCTGTAAATGCTCAAAAAGGATATTGAGACATTTGACAAAGGATTTCGTACACACTCAACATCATCACATCAAAGTTCTGAACCATTCTGGCTACATAATGTGGTAGTAGAACTGAACTAGGCTTGTAACCATCAAACTTATAAGGTACTACTGATTAGTAACACGTGATCCTGACAGAGAGAATAGATCTTAATTCCTTAACCCCCGGTGGAAGAATGGACTGACTCAGATCAGAATGTCATAAGATATAAGAAGTAAAAAGAGCCTTACGTTCCATCCCACAAACAATTCCCCTACATATAACTAAAGAATTTCTAGACTCAACATCGACCAGTTTGGCTTGGAGAACCTACAGGCAGTCCGGCTCTGATGCCAACGCTGTCAGGACCCCGACTCGATGTCACATCGATCTAGCTGGTAACACCTCATATCACTTTGCGGCCTCACGCACGGTATCCCCACGGGTGTCGTCTTACCTTTTCCCGGGACCGTTTGCGCCTTTTGGCTCACGTATATGATAGTGTCGCTAGCATCCATATGATAAAGAGCCCGGGCTGACATGACTAGTCGTAAACCCAAAGTGGCACAGACTTACAGGGACAGGCATCCATGACCCAGCTTCGAACGTGTCGGTCATCAGCAAGTGGGTCCGGGCTGTAGCACTGGGCTAGCAGGACTCCGGTAAACCGGGCTGTAGCGGGCTAACAGGACTCCGGTACTCAAAGCGTGACATTTCCCCGAAGGGACAGACACAGGAACGAAGAAGGACACATGCCGGCCAGCCTAAGTGTTCCAGAGCAGTAGCAAGCTACCATGGCTCAGCGGTAACACTAGGAGACATTTCCCGGTAAGAGAGGCTACTAAAGATAAACAACTAGATAGTCAGATCCCACACATACCAAGCATTTCAATCATACACACAATATGCTCGATATGTGCGAATACAACGAAGCATCACAACATGACTCTACGACACAAGTACTTTATTTAAGGCTCAGCGAGCCATACATAACATACACAAAGATACGGGTCTCACGACCCCACATACAAGTCATACAGTCATACAAACCAGCAGCGGAAGTAACTTGTCTGAGTACAGACAACTAGTAAAATAAAAGAGGCTTGGAAAGCCTAGCTATACTACGTGGTCCTTCACAAGCTCAGGGTCACCACCTGGGTCTTTAGCCTACTCGTTGATGTCAACGTCTACATAGAACCCATCAGAAGGGGTTGCAGCGTCTTCTGTAAAAATGTAGATTATAGCAACATGAGTACAAAGGTACTCAGCAAGACTTACATCAGATCCTACATACATGCATAGTATCAAGAAGGGTTGGTGGAGTTATTGCAGCAAGCCAGCTTTGACTCTTGGCTAGGCTATCCTACGATACTCCAAGTTGAAATTGTTTTGCGCACACGAGTCCACTACTCACCACTTCAATACACTACCGAGGATCCACCTCCGTCTTCCTACGGAAGAGCCATCCTCGGCACTCACACTTATCTTGAGGCTTTTAATAGTATCCATTTACTTGTCTATGAACTGTATAGGCAACCAAGTAGTCCTTTACCGCGGACGCGGCTATTCGAATAGATCATGTTAACCCTGCAGGGGTGTACTTCTTCATACATGTTTCCACCACTTAGCGTCTGCACACGACATGTGCTCGGCAGACTTCAAGCGAAAGCCGACGTGGGTGTAGACCACGACCTACCTAAACACTTAAGCCTCTAGTCCAGGTTTATCGCCTATTCAGGTTCCATCCGCAGGGAGTCCGGCCGAGGTTTCCCATACGGCCCCGAACGATGTGAACAGGGTTCCCGAGATACCTAACGGGTATTCGGTACACCGTGCCACGTACCTACCGCATCACAGCCCACCCCTACGGTCAGCGCTGTCCACGGCCTCCAGTAGGCTACAAACACCAGAAACTACTTGCAACTCCTGGACAGAGAGCTAGGGTGAATAAGAAGTCGAGCGGGGTCATGTTTCAGGGCCCAATGTATGGTAGTAGCTGATTCTTAAATCACACATACAGATCTCAGTGCTTAAGGTCGGCTTCAATGAAACAACCCACCATGTACTCCTACATGGCCTCTCATCGATACCTTTACCAAATCGTGTTCACCACACCACTCTCATTACCGACGTAATCATTTCACTCTAGCCCATCACCCAGATGAACCAGACCTGACACGACTCTAAGCATAGCAGGCATAGCAAGGTAGGAACAACACATACATATGGCTCAATCAACTCCTACACATGCTAGTGGGTTTCATCTAGTTACTGTGGCAATGACAGGTCATGCAGAGGAAATGGGTTCAACTACCGTAGCACACAGCAGTTTGAATCGCGTTGTCTTAATGCAGTAAAAGAGAGCAGGAGCGAGAACATGGGATTGTATCGATATGATCAAATGGTTGGTTGCTTGCCTGATGGTTCGTTGCACGGATACGGTTCTTCGTTAGGGTAATCACGGTACTCCTCGGGGACAGATCCTGTCGCAAAGGACATCGATACACAAACATCACCAAACAATATGCAACAATATGATGCATGCATGAAACATGGCAATATGAGTGTGTTGGGCTAATGCAACTAAAACCAGAAGGGTTTGAACAAATTTGAATCAAAGATTCAAATTCCAAATTCAAATATGGCCTTTTAAAGTGCTTTTCCTTGTTCTGATTAAAACATCAATTTAACTTGTTTGATCATGCATGAAAATAGTACAGATGGATAGATTGGATTTTTCTGATCATTTTTCATATATAATTTGTCCAATTTGGAGTTACAGAATAAAAGTTATGAATTTTTGAAGTTTAAATAATATTCTGGAATTTCCTGATTTAATTTAAATCCAGAAATTCAATTACTGCGTCAGCCTGACGTCAGTGTGACGTCAGCAGGTCAACGGAACTGGTCCAGGTCAAACCTGACAGTGGGTCCCGCATGTCAGGGTGATTAATTTAATTAAAACTTAATTAAAACTAATCCTGTTTAATTAGCAGGGCTGGGCCCCACCTGTCATTGACTCAGGGGAGTCAACCAGGGCCCACCCGTGGTCAAAGTCAGTGTCGGCTGCCGGCGTTTAGTCGCCGGCGAGCCCGACGCGGCGGCGGGAGTGGTTTTGGCCATTTCGGCCACCAAATGGACCGCGGAGGCCACCGGAGTGGAGCTGAGGACAACCCGCAGCTCTTGGCGGAGTCCGTTGGGGTCGGGGTGGCCGGAGTCGACGCCGGCGACGACTTTGGCGGCCACCGAGGTTCGGTCGGAGGTGAACTTGGTGCTAGAGGGTTCGGTGAGGCTCGTGGAGTGGCTAGCTAGGTGCTGTGGAACGCGGTGAGCAAGATGGACACCATCTTGTGGCCGGAGGATGACCGGGAGCACGTCGGCGACGAGGTCCACGGCGGTGGGTGCGGTTGAGCTCCGGGAGGTTGCTACACGGCTCGGGAGCAAGAACGGAAGGGAGGGGAAGATGGCTAAGCTCACAGTGAGTGCGACGGAGTCCTTGGTGCGGCCGGAGATGGACCGGAGCGACGACGGCGTTGAAGGGGATCTCCGGCGACGGTGAGCTCGGGCGAGGTCGGTGCGGTGGTCTCGGGCGTTGCGAGCGCTCGGGGCTCGGCTGCTCGATGAAGTGGACAGCGGCGAAGCTCCTGGACACGGTGAGACGGCGTGGAGACGACGGGGAGCACGGCTACGACGGTGGTGCGGCGATGGTGGCGTCGGCCATGGCTGGGGCGTGCGAGGGGGAGGAGCTGGAGAGGAGAGGGGGTGTCTGGGGGATTCGGGGGAGAGAGGGAGGCCGATCCACGTCGTCACCTGGCGAGGGGAGCGGCGAGGCGGCGAGCAGGTGCGTGGCGCACGCCGCGGTCGCCGTCGGGCACCTGCCTGCCTGCCTGGCCGGCAAGCAGCTCGCTGGAGCGGTGCTGGGCTGGGCCGGCAGGTGGGCTGGCTAGTGGGCCTGCGGTGGCGCCAGGTAGGGTTTTCCCTTTTTTTTCTATTTCTGTTTTTATTTAATATATCTGCAACTTTGTTGAATTAAATAAAATACCTAGACAACTCCAAAAATCACCAAACTACTCCTGGTCCATAGTTGGATTATTTCCAACATGAAACATTTTAGTTTGGAGATATTTGAGCATTTAAATATTTTATATAATTTTAAATGCCCAAATTCAAATAGTTATGATTTAATTCAAAAACCCTAGGATGGCCTAGGAAAATGTGCACCACTTTTGCAGAGGTTCTGAACCAAGACAAAAATGATGGACATTTTAGAAGGGCATTTCAGGTTCATTGAAAATTATTTTAGTAAACCCTAGTTGGTTTCAGAGGGGACTGGGGGTTCTGTCATCCCCATTTCAAGTTTCTGCTGAAAGAGTAAACATGATGCAACACTCTAATGCATGACTAGCTAGGGTGTGACAGTAAGCACGAGGCAAAATATAATGCAACCACCCATATGAACCCGCTTGAAGACTGTCAACTCATACGCTTCTCCCCCTTTTGTCAGTAAGGACCAAAAAGGTTTGAAGACATAGAGCATCTACTCGTCCTCATGAGTAGGTGAAGCAGCAGGGTTATCGTCGTTGGTTGGCGGTGCAGACGAACTTGGTGCAGTGTCGATGCGTGCAGTAGTAGGAGGTGGTGAAGTAGCATCATCTTTGTTATCGATCACTCTGGCATTGACAGTTGCCGCGGAGGAAGAATATTCAGAGTCTTCAAGAGATGGAGTGCGACGTAGGACAACAGTCCGTGGAGGAGTGGAGTCAAACTGGAATCTTTCATTGAAGCCATCATCTTGAAGATCTGCTTCAGCACTAAGCAGGGTCAGGCTCTTCCATGATCGCCGGCAAGTTTCATGAGCAACAAAGGCATTCCTAGTGGCAAGGTTATGAATGCGATTGACATCCACCAAGAGGCTTTGCATCTGTCTTTTGAGCCAAAAGTGATGTTTATCCTGTTTCTGATGAAGGGCCACAAGAAGTTCTCGGTCATTAAGAACGCGAGAACGCTTCCGAGGCCTTTGGGCAATGGTGCTTTCAGTGGCTTCAGTAGGTGCTCGATGAGGCAAACGAGTATTTCTAGCCAATGGATAGATTCATGTTGCTGCTTGAACACCTTCAATGGGTTGAGTGAAGCTTTGGTGCTCGACATTCTGAAGACAAAGAGGCTTCTTGGCAGGGTCAGAGTATATGGCTTCAACTGACATATCAACCTCTGGTAGAAAAATCACATGATTGCAAGCAGATGGTTGATAGTTGACAGATGAGTGTCGCTTGATGAGGCGCATGACCCATGGAGCATAAAACTTCAGACCAAACAGATCAGATCCAGATGCAGCAAGTTGCCTGATGAAGAAATCATGTGCATTGAAGCTGATGCCATTGAGAATGTAGAAGACCAATGTCTTCATAGCTCCTTCGAGTTTTGCAGCTGATGAATGTCCTTTGATAGGCCATAGAGTCCGCCTGATGATGTTATATATGGTGCATGGCAGATACTCAAGGTCATCAACAAAGAACTCCTTTGGATATTCAGCATCACATGGCAAAGGCTTCATCATGCTCAACATCTGACTCATATTGGGTTCAGGCTTATGGTAGATGCTTTCCAGAGCATTGCGGTGATTTTGACAACCAGGTTCATAGAGTTCTCCGGGAGTGGATAGGCCTGTAAGCTCAATGATGTCAAGAGCTTTGGCTTCATGATGAACATTTCCTGTCATCCACTCGAGAACCCATGTCTTCGTATCTCTGTTGTAGCCACGAATGTGTAGAGTAGCATAGAATTGAAGCAATAGCTCTTCATTCTAGTGTTCTTTGTCTGTCACAAAGTTGAGCAGACCAGCATCACGAAAGCAATCAAGTGCTTCTTCTAAGCACGGCAGTCCAACAATGGCTTCAGTGTCGAGGCGCATATGAGGGAAAATGCGCCCTTGATCATACAGAACGCAGGAGTAATAGCTTCTCTACTGATAGCTCCAGAACCGATCTGATGATATCCTTGGCTTTGAGTAAGGGTTATTGGCGCTGTCAAAGAAGGTATTATGGCTTTTGAAGCCATTAGCATTGAAGGACCCTGGTGAGTTTGCGGTACCTGGAAACCTTGGCAGTCTTGGCTTGGGCTTCTGGACCTGAGGCCTATGCTCAACATGATAATCAAATTGAGGTCCAGAGGCAGTAGGCAGAAGTACCAGAATGGGCCATCGAACAGTGGTTAGCTGACCATGGTTGTATGCTTGCTCAACTGTATGGGGCCTTGGTGGCAGAACTGGAGCAGGGGCAATAGCTGAGGCTTCAGGCTGCACAACAGGTGCTTCAGGAGCAGTTGCCTCATTAGCTTCAGGTGCAGTGGCCTCATTAGCTTCAGGCACACTGGCTGGTTCAAGCTCCACATTAGCGTCAGCCATGACAACGTCATCGGCTTCATTGTCGTTGGTGGTGGCAGCTTCAACATTTTCAACCTCCTCTTGATGAATAGGAGGGCCGGGAACTGGCACGTTCACATTAGGAGTAGCTTCTTCAATAACTGGGGGAGTAGGGACACGTACGTCTTCTTGATTCTCTTCGGCTGATGCAGCCGGAATGTCTTCAGCAGCTTGGGCTTCAGACATGGAGACATTCACAGTTGGAGTGGGTTCAGAAAATACTTGACGTGCAATAGGTTGGTGTTGCACTTCTCCTTCTGGAACGCTCGACAGAGGGACTTGAGGCCTTTGTCCTTTGCAAAGCCTGCGAAATGCTGGCAACGCCTTTGGAGATGGAGTGGGCAGGTCCTCATCCTCTTCAACTTGTACGGATGGTGTGGTTTGTTGTTGTTGGGGAGTACTCGGGGAGTCTTGTTCTTGCGGACGATCAGCCCATGAAGCATCCTGAGCAATTGGCGTCAGAGGACGACCAATGCTGATGATTTCGCTGTTCGTACGAACAGGCGATGATACCACATTATATTCAATTTGAGGAAGAACTTCATCATCTTCAACATTGTCATCATGACCAATGTCTTCAGCAGCGGTGGGTTCAGCTGCTGGTATATCTTCAGCTTCATGAGCCTCTGTGGAAGCAGGCTCATGAACTATCATCCTTCTTTCTTGATGTTCTGACGCAGGGCGAACCACTGAAATGGGTTCAACGACTAAGGGCTCTGTGGGAGCAGCCCTAGTCATCTTGGTCTTGCGCTTCTTCTTGGAGGGAGCGGCATCAGAGGCTTCAATATTCTTCCTCTTTCTGGCTTCAGCCTCGGCAGCCCTCGTCTTCTTCTGTTCTGAAGCGGTTGTGGTGACCTTTGGCTCCGAGACAATCATGCTGCTTGGGAAGATAATGCGAGGGGCTTCTTGGCTTGAAGGTGCAGGCTGGTCAGCAGGAAGCTTCTTCTTTTTCTTTGCAGCCATCCTGGGTCAATGCCAGGACGGCCAAGTGACTTGCGCTTCTCAGCCTCATTGTAGGCAAGCACACACTTATCAACCAAACTCTTCATGCGATCATGAGAGCCTTGAGCTTCTTGGCGCTTCTTCAGAAAAGCTTCTTTAAGCTCATGCAGCATGACCTTGAAGTTTCTGACATCTTGAACACTGAGCTTCGCCACATGCTTCTTGAATTGAGCCTTCTCATAATCAATTTTGTTCTTCAGCTCAATGATGCACTAAGCAAGAGCCAGCTCAGAAGCAATGGCGCCATTGAAAGAGACGCTGAGGCCAATGGGAAGCTGCAAATCTTCAAAGCTTAGATTAGGGGTGTCGAACCACTCATCCATGAAGTTATGGATGATTGCCACATCAAAGAGAGGCAAGTTGTTGAAGATTTCTGCTTCTTCCTTGCTCTTTATCAGTTGCTCAAGGGCATCATCAGCAAGATCTTCATCACTTGACAGATCAATGGGTTCTTCACGCAGAATGGCGGCAGGAGTCAAGGCTTGATCAGTATGCCTGACAAGTTGCTTTTTCTTCTCCGTCTTCTTGGAGATGCGGGATTGATCTTCAGACTGCACACTGGCTTCAGGAGGTGCAGTGGCCAGTGGCTTCACACGAGAAGCTTTTGGAGGTGCAGCTGATGATGAAGCCTTAATCTTCTTTGGCTTCTGCGGCCTTGGAGGAGGAGCTGGGGCTTCATCAGAATCAGCCTCATTGTCAGAATGATCCACTTTGGCACCTTGTACCAAGATGTAGGAGATGAGGCCATCAAGGTTTGCAAAGGGGCCAATTCTGTTTTCTTCAGCTTCACGTGTGCCATCATCACGGGGAGCAGAGGGGCCAGGATTGAAGTCTAATCTCTGTGACTTCTTGTTTTCCTTTGCTGAAGCCTTAGCAAACTGGAAGTTGCGCTTGAAGAGATTGTCGTCATGACACCAGAGCAATGATGAAGGGTCGACTTCTTCAGGCTATGGTCCACGGACCATGCAAGGATAGAAATCTTGTGCAATAGCTTCAACTCTGTTCTTGGGTTGAAGACCTCGATAGAGAATATCGCCCCAAGGACTCTTGGTTGCATTCTTCTCTGCATATTCCTTGGTTACGAACTTGTACTTGAACCACTCTTCAGTCTAATAGCGTCGAATCCATTGGATTCGTGTCTTGCACTGATGATATGTCTCTTCAGGATCTGTCTTGTAGAGCTCTGCTAGGTCATCAGGCAGATCTTTGGATGTTCCTTCTCGGTGCTGTCTGCCACCCTTCCTTGCTGATTTTTCTGCAGCCATGAACTTCAAACTGAATGGCTTCAATATGTTCAAAGGCTTCAGAGACTTTCGCTTGCTGGTCAAGCAGGAACTGGCTTCAGGAGAATTGATATGATGCTGTAAGTATTCTGCAAACGAATGCATACTATGAGAACCAAGGGATTCTCCCACGGACATGTACCTGTGACAACATTAGAGATGCGAGGGAAGGGGAAGAGGTCATATGCATTCTCAGAAGATTTTGAAGATAAATCAGTTTGAAGACATTGACCTCATGATGCAAAGACATTCACTTATATGAGGTGAGTTGGTTCCAGATTTGTACCAATCCGTGAATAAGTACAAGTGAGGAATCAAACTAGATAGGAAATCTAAGTGAATAGACTAGGCATTATGAGATGCAGACAGAATAGATCTAACATTGAGTAGGTAGAAACCACTTTCGGTAGATAGGATGAATCTATGAAGATCAAAAAGGTGGTAAAAATAGAGTTATAATTACCGCACGAAGAACTGCTAGATGGGATGAATAGGAGACCGAGCAGTTCAGCCCACCGTGCCCTAACTTGGCGACGGAGGACACCTACGGCGACGGCGGAGAGGACGATGTCCGCGGCCGGCGTGAGGACGGCGTCGGAGAAGTCGCGGCAGCTAAGCGCTTCGTCGCCGGCGTCGTCGAGAGCTAGCGGTGGCGCTAGGGTTTTGACGAGGTGGAGAGGTGGAAGAAGGTTTTCTTGACCGCAGGGGACACGTATTTATAAGTAGGTGTGCGGCACTGCGCAATTACGCAGGTGCCCCTGTCTGTTCACATCCGTGGGACACGTGGCAAGCATGCAACATACTCAGAGTTGTCCCACGTTCCCACGCCCGCCAGGCATGTCGGAGAGTTGTTCCGGCTTCTCCGGATATCGACAATAAAGATGAATCATTTAAATAGGACTTGATGTTTGTCTCTGTGTCTTCTGCTGACTAGGACGCAGAGAAGACATTTGACAGTTTCAGTAGAATGCATATGATTTGGACAGATAGAGTTTGAGATAGAAAGCATAGAGAGGTTAGGGTCCGATCACATTCACTTAGTTCAAAAGATTCAACTTGAAGACATAGCTATAAGTGAATGCTGTAGAGGACAGAACACTAGTATATATATATAATATATGCAATCAAATCATCATAGCGCAGAAAATCATGAAGATAAATTGAAACTGAAGACAAACCAAATGCGAAGTCTTTGCAAAAGTAACGCCATGAGTGAAACACTTCAAACAGAGAAATTTGGTGGTGGCGTTACCCACCGTATAGGAAGTATTAGACCCAGACACGGCGCACAATTATCGTGGCGCTCCGAAGTCAAATTCCATGTTAATGTATTCACACTCAGAGTGTAAATCTTCATTGATTGAAGATATACATTACTTTGTGTGTTGCACATCTAAGTCATCAACATGCATAAGTGTTAGGATGTGTGCCTGATCACAGGACATTAGAGGATTCCAAGATATTTAGCTCACACCGTAACTTGCAAAACCTTTTCTCATCCAAGGGCTTTGTGAAGATATCTGCAAGTTGCTCTTCAGTGTTGACGTGAATGATATCGATATCTTTCTTCATGACATGATCTCTGAGAAAGTGATGACGAATTTCAATGTGCTTTGTCTTCGAGTGTTGGACTGGATTGTTGGCTATCTTGATGGCACTCTCGTTGTCGCAGAAGAGAGGTACTTGTTTGAAGTTGATGCCATAGTCCTTGAGAGTTTGCTTCATCCATAGAAGCTGAGCACAACAGGATCCAGCAGCAATGTATTCAGATTCAGCAGTTGAGAGTGATACACAGTTCTGCTTCTTTGAAGACCAACAGACAAGTGATCGTCCCAGAAAATGACATGTTCCTGATGTTGACTTGCGATCCACCTTGTCACCAGCATAATCAGCATCCGAGAATCCAACCAGATCAAACCTTTGAGCCCTTGGGATACCATAATCCGAGTGTTGGGGTGTAAGCCAAATATCGAAGAATTCGCTTCACAGCTAAGTGATGCGATTCCTTTGGTGCCGCTTGGAATCGAGCACACATGCAAACACTAAGCATAATATCTGGCCTAGATGCACATAGATAAAGTAAAGAACCAATCATGGAGCGATATACCTTTTGATCGAACTCTTTACCATTGTCGTCGGGACCAAGATGATGTTTGGCTGGCATTAGCGTCGTATAACCTTTGCAGTCTTCCATTCCAAACTTCTTCAGACAATCTTTGATGTATTGTTCTTGAGATATGAAGATGCCATTGCTTTGCTGACGAATTTGAAGACCAAGGAAGAACTTCAGTTCTCCCATCATGGACATCTGATATTGCTCTTGCATCATGTATCCAAACTCATCACTATACTTCTGGTTGGTGCAGCTGAAGATAATGTCATCCACATATATTTGGCACACAAACAGTTCGCCATCATATGTCTCCATGAAGAGTGTGGGATCGAGGGATCCTGGTTTGAAGCCTTTGCTCTTCAGGAAGTCTTTGATCGTATCATACCATGCGCGAGGAGCTTGTTTGAGGCCATACAGTGCTTTGTTTAGCTTGTACACCATATCAGGATGTTTTGGATCTTCAAAGCCAGGTGGTTGAGCGACATATACTTCTTCTTCAATCTTGCCATTGAGAAATGCACTCTTCACATCCATTTGATATAGCAAGATGTTGTGATGATTAGCATAGGCTAGCAGTATGCGAATAGCTTCAAGCCTAGCAACAGGAGCAAATGTTTCATCGAAGTCAATTCCTTCAACTTGAGTATATCCTTGAGCCACAAGACGTGCTTTGTTTCTGACGACTTGACCATGCTCATCTTGTTTGTTCGATATATCCATTTTGTGCCAATAATGTTATGCTTGCGAGGGTCAGGTCGCTTGACAAGTTCCCAAACATTATTCAGCTTGAACTGTTGAAGTTCTTCTTGCATGGCTTGAATCCATTCAGGTTCCATAAAGGCTTCAGCAACTTTCTTGGGTTCAGATATTGATACAAATGAAAAATGCCCACAGAAATTTGCTAACTGTGTTGCTCTTGATCGAGTAAGCGGACCAGGTGCATTGATGCTATCAATTATCTTCTCAATTTGTACTTCATTTGCAACACGAGGATGAACTGGACGAAGACCTTGCTCATGCTGATCATTGTCATCATTGGAGGATTGTCTTCGGTCTGAGCATTGTCTTCAGGTTGGTTTGGTGCAGAAATGATAAGTTCCTCTTCAGGCTGTGCTTCAGAGGGCATGATTTCACCAGTTCCCATCAGCTTGATAGATTCACTGGAAGGAGCTTCATCTAGTGTGCTTGGCAGGAGCTCTCGTTGTGAACCATTGGTTTCATCAAATCGCACATCCACTGTTTCAACGATTTTGTAGTGGAAGAGGTTGAAGACTCTGTAGGAGTGCGAATCCTTTCCATAGCCAAGCATGAAGCCTTCGTGAGCTTTGGGTTCAAATTTTGACTTGTGATGGGGATCCTTGATCCAGCACCTAGCACCAAAGACTCTGAAGTAGCTGACATTTGGCTTCTTGCCAGTAAGGAGCTCATAGGATGTTTTGCCCAGAAGCTTGTGGATGTAAACACGGTTGATGATGTGACAAGCAGTATCAATAGCTTCAGGCCAGAACTTTCTTGGTGTCTTGTACTCGTCGAGCATTGTTCGAGCCATCTCAATGAGGGTTCTGTTCTTGCGCTCAACAATGCCATTTTGCTGAGGTGTGTATGGAGCAGAAAATTCATGAGTGATTCCCATTGTATCCAGATAAAGATCAAGGCCGGTGTTCTTGAATTCAGTGCCATTATCACTTCTGATATGCTTGATCTTGACGCCATAATTGTTCATTGCTCGATTGGCGAATCGTCTGAAGACATCTTGTACTTCAGTCTTGTAGAGAATTATGTGCACCCATGTATATCTTGAGTAGTCATCAACAATGACGAAGCCATAGAGACACGCCGTTGTTGTGAGGGTGGAGTAGTGAGTAGGGCCAAATAAGTCCATGTGCAACAGCTCAAAGGGTTGAGATGTCGTCATGATTGTCTTCGAGGGGTGCTTGGCCCTCGTCATCTTCCCAGCTTCGCAAGCACCACACAAATGATCTTTCTTGAACTTCACACCTTCGATGCCTATGACATGCTTCTTCTTGACGAGAGTGTGCAAGTTCCTCATGCCAGCATGCCCCAGCCTTCGATGCCAAAGCCAGCATTCTGAAGCTTTTACAAGAAGACATACGGCAAGCTGTGGACCTGCTGAGAAATCTACCATGTATAGATCACCTTTCCTATACCCTTCAAAGACTAGAGACTTGTCAGATTCCATTAGTACAAGGCAACGATATTTTCCAAATATCACAATCATGTTTAAGTCACAAAGCATTGAGACAGACATTAAGTTGAATCCAAGGGATTCAACAATCATCACTTTATCCATGTGTTGATCCTTTGAGATTGCAACTCTACCTAGACCCAATACCTTGACTTTACCAGTGTCAGCAAATGTGATTTGACTCTTGTCGGATGGACGTAAGGTTGAGTCCATGAGAAGACTTCGATCACCAGTCATATGATTAGTGCATCCGCTGTCAATAATCCATTCTGAAGCTTTTGGTGACATGCCCTACAGTGCAGTTAGGAGGATAGGCTTCACAATGTATGTTGTGAAGCATAAGCAGTTGATGCACACTTGAATTATCACAGCATAGATGAAAGTTAGCACACAGTATGATAGGTAAGCGATTCATATGTGGAATATATAGTAAGTCATTTTATCATGTGTCCCTTTGTGTTTTAGGTCCCCAGCAATAATATCGGACGCCTTTGATTGCTGGCTGGAGACCATGTTCTGCAAAAGAGAGTTAGTTCTTCTTCACCACCCACATCTTTAGGGGTGGCTTAGAAGCAATTAGTCTAAGTGCAGCATCTGAGAATTTCGGCTTTGGAGCCCTAGCAAATAGCCTTGCAGGAGATGAATGATACTCATATGAATAAGCAGAAAAGTTCTTAGTATTATGAACATAGTGGTTTGAAGACACACGCTCATATTCATAAGTTTGAGTGTGATTTCCCTGCAAAACATTGGCGTTAGGGTGACTCAGGTGAGTCCTGTTTCCGTATGAAGCCGTTGGACCATGTGACGCCTTTGGTCTGGGGTTTGTCTTCTTCCCTGGTGGTGTCATGACAACATTCACAGGAAGATTCTCAAGACAGCTTTTGGGAACCCAGATCTTCTTCATTGGCGGTCCATTCCTGCAGTTAGTACCAATATACCTGGCAAACACTTCACCGTTCTGATTTTTGAACAGTTTATAGTTTGCATCAAAGGATTCATCAATGATAATAGGATTAGCACAGGTAAAGCCAGATAAAGTGGATGGATCCACTGAAGGTTCCTTTGCAGCAACCCATGTGGTTTTGGGATACTGCTCAGGCTTCCAGTAGGAACCATCAGCATTCATTTTCCTCTCGAACCCAACACCCTCTTTCCTAGGGTTTCGGTTCAGAATCTGCTTTTTGAGGACATCACAAAGTGTCTGATGCCCTTTCAGACTTTTATACATCCCTGTTTCAAGCAATGTCTTCAACCTAGCATTTTCATCAGCAATAGTAGTGGTATCCTCAGATGAGGGGTTAGTTACCACATCAGAAGTTGAAGACAGAGCAACAGTAGCAGCAGTGGAACATTCAGCAACAGAAGCAGCGTTATCACGCTCAATGCATTTTAAGCATGGTGGTTCAAATTCATCCTGAGCGGGACTGATCTGTTGAGCGCGAAATGACTCATTCTCTTTTTGAAGATCTTCATGAGTCGCTTTCAGTTTCTCAAGCTCTTGCTTCCTTTGAAGATAATCATAGGAGAGCTTTTCATAAGTGGTTGAGAGCGTCTCATGAAGACTTTCAAGTTCTTGATACTTAGCATGAAGATTTTTTATGTCTTCAACTAAGGACTGTGAACGTGTCATTTTCGCGTCCAACAGGTCATCACTTTTGTCTAACAGTTTTTGAGTATGTTCCATAGCCCTTTGTTGTTCAGTAGCAATTTTAGCAAGTGTTTTGTAGCTGGGTTTAGATTCACAATCAGAGTCATCTTCACTTGATGTTTGAAAGTAAGCATCGCGCGATTTTACCTTGGCACCGCGTGCCATGAAGCAGTAGGTGGGAGCAGGATCGTCCTTGTCATCATCAGCGTTGGTGTGGGAGTCATTGTCTTCAGTGTTGAAGATGGACTTTGCAACGTAGGCTGTGGCCAGAGCCAGACTTGCAACGCCAGAGTCGGACTCAGCTTCAGATTCCACCTCTGCCTCCTCAGACGCAGACTCCTCCTCTGAATCCATTTCCTTGCCAACAAAGGCATGAGCCTTGCCAGATGAGCTCTTCTTATGAGATGAGGACTTTGATGTGGACTTGGAAGAAGACTTTGATGATTTCTTCTTCTTCTTGTCATCAGAGTCATATTCCTTGCTCTTCTTCTTCTTCTTCTCGTTTTCCCACTGAGGACACTCAGAGATGTAGTGCCCAGGCTTCTTACACTTGTGACATGTTCTCTTCTTGTTGTCTTGAGTGGAAGCTTCATCATTTCTTGAACTGGATCGTGAAGACTTTCTGAAGCCCTTCTTCTTGGTGAATTTCTGGAACTTCTTCACAAGCATAGCAAGCTCCCTTCCAATGTCTTCAGGATCATCAGAACCGCAGTCAGATTCTTCTTCTTCAGATGAGGAAACAACTTTTGCCTTCAAAGCACGAGTTCGGCCATAGTTGGGGCCATAGATATCTCTTTTCTCAGAAAGCTGGAACTCATGTGTGTTGAGCCTCTCAAGTATATCAGACAGATCGAGTGTCTTGAAGTCAGGACGTTCTTGTATCATGAGGGCAAGGGTGTCAAAGGAGGTGTCAAGTGATCTCAGCAGTGTCTTGACAATTTCATGCTTGGTGATCTCAGTGGCGCCAAGAGCTTGAAGCTCATTTGTGATGTCAGTCAGACGATCAAACGTGAGATGGACATTTTCATTGTCGTTTCTCTTGAAGCGGTTGAAGAGGTTGCGAAGAACACTGATCCTTTGATCTCTCTGTGTTGAGACGCCTTCATTGACCTTGGATAGCCAGTCCCAGACTAGCTTTGACGTTTCCAGAGCACTCACA
Source organism: Triticum aestivum (assembly GCF_018294505.1). Classification (NCBI taxonomy): domain Eukaryota; kingdom Viridiplantae; phylum Streptophyta; class Magnoliopsida; order Poales; family Poaceae; genus Triticum; species Triticum aestivum. The sequence goes on from NC_057795.1 coordinate 174,924,217, forward strand.
CGGCCATACTGTCCTTTCGTCAGATGACCACAGATGATGTTCTTTGCAGTCGAGTCCAGTTGAATGAACTTCTTGACATCAGTAGGGGTGACACCTTCACCAGTTTTGGGAACGCCATTCTTGACGACATACCAGAGGTCGCATCAATGGCTTCAAGATGCATGCGCATCTTATTCTTCCAGTAGGGATATTCAGTTCCATCGAACACGGGGCAGGCAGCGGAGACTTTGATTATCCCTGCAGTCGACATAGCTAAACTCCAGGTGGTTAAACCGAATCACACAGAACAAGGGAGTACCTTGCTCTAATACCAATTGAAAGTGCTAGTTATCGACTAGAGGGGGGTGAATAGGCGATTTTTATCTAAGTCTTCAAAACGTGGAAGTTTCGAAGATAAACAATAGAAATGACCTAATTGATATGCAGCGGAAGATAAACTACAACAAGCAAGCCATAGTCAAGTATGCAATAGCGTTAACGTACGAAGACTAATAGCAGCTAGGTAGTAGGATCAGGATGGAAAATAGTATGAAGCCAATCAACAATAGTAGTCAAGCAATGAAGTCAATCAGATAAGACAGATAAACAACGACTTCACGAAGACAAACTTAAGTAAAGTATGGAAAGGGATAGAACCATTCGCTTGTTGAAGACACAGGATTTGTTGGACCAGTTCCAGTTTCTGTGACAACTGTATGTCTGGTTAGGGAGGCTGAGATTTAACTCAGAAGACCGTGTCTTCACCCTATTACCCTTGAGCTAAGGACACCCAGTCCTCGCCCAATCACTCTGGTAAGTCTTCAAGGTAGACTTCCAAACCTTCACAGACTTCGTTCACCCGACAATCCACAATGACTCTTGGATGCTCAGAACGCGACGCCTAACCGGCTGGAGGATACACAGTCCTCAAGTGTAATAAGTCTTCAGGTCACACAGATAGAAAGACTTCAATGATGCCTAACACTCTTTGGCTCTTGGTGTTTGGGCTTTGTCCTCGCAAGGATTTCTCTCTCAAAGGCTTCGAGGTGGGTTGCTCTCAAAACGACAAAAGCCGTTAAACTAATTCTGAGCAGCCACCATTTTATGGTGTAGGGGTGGGCTATTTATAGCCACAAGGCAACCCGACCTGATTTGTCCGAAATGACCCTGGGTCACTAAGGAACTGACATGTGTTCCAACGGTCAGATTTCAAACACACGCGGCAACTTTACTTGGGCTACAAGCAAAGCTGACTCATCCAGCTCTGGATAAGATTTGCTCTCATTGTCTTCGCTCGAAGACATAGGATTTGGGTTGAGCATCACTTCAGTCACTCTAACTTAGTTCACTTGGACCCCACTTAACAGTACGGTGGTTCCTATGACTCAACAAAGAAGAAAAGGAAACAACGAAACCACACAGTCTTTGCGCTCCATAGTCTTCACGCAATGTCTTCTCATGTCATAGTCTTCAATATGAATATCTTCTCATACCACCATTGTCTTCAATGTCTTCATACATTTTTAGGGGTCATCTCTGGTAGGTAAACCGAATCAATGAGGGACACTACCTGCGTTATCCTGCAATTCTCACAAATGCATTAGTCCCTCAACCAACTTTGTCGTCAATACTCCAAAACCAACTAGGGGTGGCACTAGATGCACTTACAGGAAGTCCATAATGAAGAAGCGACTCATGGCGACGAAAAGCGAATTGTGGACCGTCACTGATATTGGTCTTACCAATCTTTGCAAGATGGCGGAGGCTGATGATATTCGCAAGTACACTCCCTCACGGTGAAGGATGTCATCTGCTCCTGTTTGTCCCAAAATTAGTTCAGGAACATCATGCATCTCAACCATGCGAAGCTTATCTGGGACCTACTCTCTGAGGTCTATGAAGGCCATTGAACTCGTCATGATCCTTAGTTTGAGGATTTCAAGGAATCTCTCAAGGAGATGACTTTGGCCCCAGAATCATCATCCACTGCACCATGTCTTGTGGCATAGGATGCCAAGGTAACTGAATGCTACCTTTCCGAATCTAGTGATGATGAATCTGGTGATGAATTTGGACCCAGCTACACTAAACTTGCTTCCCTTGCCACTAAACAACAAAGAGCTCTTGGAAAAGTTCAAAACATGCTTGATGAAAGCAATGATATGTTGGATGAGGAATTGAATCGAACTAAGGCTTTGACTGATAGTCTTTAGAAACTTCAATCTAAGTTTGACAACCTTCAAAATCATCATAACACTCTCTTAACTGATCATGAGAAGCTTTCTTATGAATTTCTTCAGAGAAAGCAAGATCTTGAGAAGTTAAAAGTGAGTTATGAAGATCTTCAGAAGGAAAACGATTCATTGCTTGCTCAACAGATCAATTCCGCTCAGGAACAATTTATTCCACCATGTCTGAAATGCATTGAGCATGAATCTGCTAATTCTTCAGCTGAATGTTCAAATGCTTCTATTGCTGCAAATTCTTCAACTATCTCTGTGGTCACAAATTCCTCACCTGAGGATACCACAAGTATCACTGACGATAATGCAGGGCTGAAGGAATTGTATGTGACAGGCATATACAAAATCCTCAAAGGGCGTCAGACTCTTTGTGATGTGCTCAAAAAGCAGATCTTGAACAGGAACCCTACGAAAGAGGGTATTGCCTTTGAAAGGAAACTCAATGCTGATGGGACCTACTAGAAACCTGAGCAGTATCACGAAACCTCATGGGCAGCTGCAAAAGGACCTCCTGTACATCCATGCACTCTATTTGGCTTTACTTGTGATTCTTCATATTCCTCTGATGAGCCTTTTGACTCCAACTATAAAATGTTCAAGAATCAAAATGGTGAAGTATTTGCTCGATATGTTGGAACTAACTGCAGGAATGGTCCCCCTATGAAGAAAATCTGGGTTCCCAAAAGGTGCCTTGAAAATCTTCAGGTGAATGTCATCATGACACCACCTATGAAGAAAAGGAACCCCAGATCAAATTCTTCATATGGACCAAATTCTTCATATGGATCAAAATCCTCACATGAACATCATCGTGCTAACACTTCTGTTTCGCAAGGAAAGTCTAAAGGCTATGAATATGTGCATTATTCTTCAAATAATTATGTTCATAAGTCCTCGAATAATTTCTCTGTTTATTCATATGCTTGTCCTAACCACTCTTCTGTGAAACGAAGTGCACTGGCTTCAATGCCATCTTTTTCTTATGGAGCTCTCAGAATGATGAACTATTTGCCACCCCTCCAGATGTGGGTGGTGAAGAAAAAGAACTGATCTCTTATGTAGGGTCAGGTCTCCAGACGAACTTAATCGTCTGAAGAATTTTCCGGAGACCTAAATATGCTTGAATGGACGCAAGCTAATCATGAAGAAATGAATCACTCATTTCTCTCGTCCTCATATTTCTACATCTATTACTGTTAATGAAATTGATATCATATTCTTCACTGATTAAGTATATGGGTTTGCAAGTTGCACTAATTCATCTATAGGATGAACAACCTAAAGCTACTGAGTGGGTCCTCGATAGTGGATGTACAAATCACATGACCGGTGACATGAACTTGTTGATTGACACTGATTTGTCACCATCTCATCTGAAGCATATCACCTACGCTGACAAAGGCAAAAGCAAGGTATTGGGTCTAGGTAAGGTTGCGATCTCAAAGGATAGACACATGGACAAAGTCATGCTTGTCGAGTCCTTAGGATTCAACCTCATGTCTGTCTCAATGCTTTGTGATCTTGATATGGTTGTCGTCTTTGGCAAATATCGTTGCATTGTGGTAATGGAATCTGAAAATTCCAAAGTCTTCAAAGGCTTTAGGAAACGAGACTTGTATATTGTTGATTTCTCTGCAGGACCACAGCCTGCCACATGTCTACTTGCAAAAGCTTCAGAATCCTGGCTATGGCATAACCGACTTGGTCATGCTGGGATGAGGAACTTGCATACACTCGTGAAGAAGAAGCATGTCATTGGCATCGAGGGTGTCAAATTCCTCAAAGATCATCTTTGTGGGGCTTGTGAGGCTGGAAAGATCACCAGAGCCAAGCATCCCTCGAAAACTATCATGACCACTTCTCGTCCCTTTGAATTACTTCATATGGATCTCTTTGGCCCTACTCATTATGCCACATTCTCTAGTTCTGCATCATTATATGGCTTTGTCATAGTGGATGATTATTCTCGTTACACATGGGTGCATATCATCACTTACAAAAATGAAGTGCAGGAAGTCTTCAGACGATTTTCCTCAAGAGCTTCTACTAACTTCGATGTGAAGATCAAGCATATCAGGAGTGATAATGGAACTGGGTTCAAGAACACTGGTCTCGATGAATATCTTGATATACTTGGTATTACTCACGAGTTATATGCTCCCTATACTCCTCAGCAGAATGGCGTCGTGGAGCGCAAGAACAAAACTCTTGTTGAGATGGCTCGCACCATGCTTGATGAATACAAGACACCTTAGCGCTTTTGGCCTAAAGCTATTGATACTGCATGCCACATCATCAACAGGGTATATCTTCACAAATTCTTCAAAAAGACCTTATATGAACTCCTCACTGACAAGAAACCCAATGTAAATTATTTCAAAGTCTTCGGTGTTAAATGCTGGATTAGAGATCCTCACCATCACTCTAAATTTGCACCGAAAGCACATGAGGGTTTTATGCTTGGTTATGAAAAGGACTCGCACACCTACAGAGTCTTCAACATCAATCATCACAAGATTGTTGAAACTGTAGATGTGCGGTTCGATGAAAATAATGGCTCACAAAGAGAGTACCTACCTCATGTGCTAGATGAACTGTCACCTAAGGAATCCATCAAGCTCAAAGCTACTGGGGATATCATCCCTCCGAAGAATCTGCTGAAGAAGTCATTCCGGATCGTGAAGAAAATCACACTGGTGCTACTAAAGAAAATGGTCCTGAAGAAATTGCTGGGCCTAAGCAAAGTCGTCAACCTGCACATCCTCGCGTTGCAAACGAAGTGCAGATCAAGAAAATCATTGACGGCATCAACGCACCAGGTCCTCTCACGCGCTCAAAAGCTTCACACTTATCTAACTTTTGTGGGCATTTTGCATTTGTCTCTATCACAGAGCCCACTAAAGTTGATGAAGCATTCATGGAATCTGAGTGGATTCAAGCCATGCAAGATGAATTGCATCAATTCAATCTCAACAATGTGTGGGAGCTTGTTAAGCGACCAGACCCACGCAAGCACAACATCATCGGTACCAAATGGATCTACCACAACAAACAAGATGAAAATGGCCTTATGGTGAGGAATAAGGCTCGTCTCGTAGCTCAAGGCTACACACAGGTTGAAGGAATTGATTTCAATGAAACTTTTGCACCTGTTGCTAGACTTGAAGCTATTCGCATATTGCTTGCTTATGCTAACCATCATAATATCATCTTACATCAAATGGATGTGAAAAGTGCATTCCTCAATGGTAAGCTTGAGGAAGAAGTATATGCTGCTCAACCACCAGGTTTTGAGGATCCAAAATTTCTAGATCACGTGTACAGACTCAACAAAGCCCTCTATGGCCTCAAGCAAGCACCTCGGGCCTGGAATGACACACTGAAGGAATTCCTCATGAAGAAAGGCTTCAAACCCGGTTCACTTGACCCAACTCTTTTCGCAAACCATATGATGATGAATTATTCATGTGCCAAATATATGTTGATGGTATTATCTTTGGTTGTACTAACCAACATTACAGTGACAAATTTGCCTATATGATGAGTGAGGAATATCAAATGTCTATGATGGGAGAGTTGAAATTCTTCTTAGGTCTTCAAATTCGTCAATGAGGGAGTCCTGGATAAGGGGGTATCCGAACAGCCGGACTATATGCTTTCGCCGGACTGTTGGACTATGAAGATACAAGATTGAAGACTTCGTCCTGTGTCCGGATGGGACTCTCCTTTACGTGGAAGGCAAGCTTGGCGATTTGGATGATAGATCTCCTTCTCTGTAACCGACTCTGTGTAACCCTAGCCTCCCCCGGTGTCTATATAAACTGGAGGGTTTAGTCCGTAGGACAACAACAATCATAACCATAGGCTAGCTTCTAGGGTTTAGCCTCTATGATCTCGTGCTAGATCAAATCTTGTAATACTCATATCATCAAGATCAATCAAGCAGGAAGTAGGGTATTACCTCCATCGAGAGGGTCCGAACCTGGGTAAACATCATGTCCCCAGCCTCTTGTTACCATTAGGCTTAGACGCACAGTTCGGGACCCCCTACCCGAGATCCGCCGGTTTTGACACTGACATTGGTGCTTTCATTGAGAGTTCCTCATTGTCATCGCTGTAAGGCTCGATGGCTCCTTCAATTTTCAACAACAATGCGGTCCAGGGTGAGGCTTTTCTCCCTGGACAGATCTTCGTGTTCGGTGGCTTTGCACTGCGGGCCAATTCGCTTGGCCATCTGGAGCAGATTAACAGCTACGCCCCTGGCCATCAGGTCAGGTTCGGAAACTTGAATTACACAACCGACATCCGCGGGGACTTGATCTTCGACGGATTCGGGCCTACGTCGGGAGCGCCGAACGGTCGCGACGAGCACGACTTAGATCTCTTGTCGGACAGTATTCGGGATATCGCACCTGCAGCAGCCCCAGACCCAAATCCGGGGTAGATCGCGTCATCCGAGGACGGGTGGATGGACCCCGCCACGGAGGCCGCACACCCATCAACGTTGGATCTGGACACAGACTCCACCTCTAAGGAAATCTGTGTCGTCGGACCCCCGGACTCGTTTCTGGCCACGGGTCCTGGACCGCGCGCATCCATACCCATCGAAGCTGATTGGGCGCCAATTATGGAGTTCATTGCCGTGAATATGTTTTAGCACTCACCCTTCGGCGACGTGCTAAACTCTTTAAGGTCTCGCTCTTTGTCAGAAGACTCTTGGCCGAACTATGTCCGGCCCGAGTGGGATACGAACGATGAAGAAAATCGCTGCCCACCCACCACCCACTTCATAGACACTTTCGATGACCTAACAGACATGCTTGATTTTGACTCCGACGACATCGACGGTATAGACATTGATGCAGGGGACAATCTGGAACCACTGCCCATAGGGCGCTGGATGATACGTCTCCAACGTATCTATAATTTTTGATTGCTCCATGCTACTTTATCTACTGTTTTAGGCAATATTGGGCTTTATTATCCACTTTTATATTATTTTTTGGACTAACCTATTAACCGGAGGCCCAGCCTAGATTTGTTGTTTTATGCCTATTTCAGTGTTTCGAGGAAAAGGAATATCAGACGAAGTCAAAACGGAATGAAATCAATTGGAGAAGTTAATTTTGGAAGGAAAGCAACCCAGGGAACTTGGAGTGCACGTCAGGGGAGATACGGGCTGCCCAAGAGGGTGGGGGCGCCCCCTGCCTCGTGGGCCCCCCGTAGCTCCTCCGACGTACCCCCTGCACCCATATATACCTACGTATCATAAAACTTCCAGAACAGAAGATAGATCGGGAGTTCCGCCGCCGCAAGCCTCTGTAGCCACCAAAAACCAATCGGGACCCTGTTCCGGCACCCTGCCGGAGGGGGATCCCATCATCGGAGGCCATCTTCACCATCCCGGCGCTCTCCATGACGAGGAGGGAGTAGTTGACCCTCGAGGCTGAGGGTATGCACCAGTAGCTATGTGTTTGATCTCTCTCTCTCTCTCTCGTGTTCTCTCTCGTGTTCCCTCTATGGCACGATCTTGATGTATCCCGAGCGTTGCTATTGTAGTTGGATCTTATGATGTTTCTCCCCCTCTACTCTCTTGTGATATTGAGTTTCCCCTTTGAAGTTATCTTATCGGATTGAGTCTTTTATGAGACACTTGATGTATGTCTTGCGATCCACTTGATGTATGTTTTGGTGATCAACTTGCGGGTTTCGTGACATTGGGAACCTATGCATAGGGGTTGGCACACATTCTTGACTCTCCGGTAGTAGCTTTGGGGCACTTTTTGAAGTACTTTTATGTTGGTTGGATGAATCTGAGATTGTGTGACGCATATCGTATAATCATGCCCACGGATACTTGAGGTGACAATGGAGTATCTAGGTGGCATTAGGGTTTTGGTTGATTTGTGTCTTAAGGTGTTATTCTAGTGTGAACTCTATGATGGATTGAGCGGAAAGAATAGCTTTATGTTATTTTACTACGAACTCTTGAATAGATAGAACAGAAAGGATAACTTTGAGGTGGTTTCGTACCCTACCATAATCTCTACGTTTGTTCTCTGCTATTAGTGGCTTTGGAGTGACTCTTTGTTGCATGTTAAGGGCTTCTTATATGATCTATCTATGTTATTATTGTTGAGAGAAATTGCACTAGTGAAAGTATGAACCCTAGGCCTTGTTTCCTATCATTGCAATACCGTTTACGCTCACTTTTATCGCTTGCTACCTTGCTGTTTTTATTATTTCATATTACAAAAACCTATATCTACTATCTATTTTGCACTTGTATCTTCATCTCTTCGCCGAACTAGTGCACCTATACAATTTACCATTGTATTGGGTGTGTTGGGGACACAAGAGACTCTTTGTTATTTGGTTGCAGGGTTGCTTGAGAGAGACCATCTTCATCCTACGCCTCCTACGGATTGATAAACCTTAGGTCATCCACTTGAGGGAAATTTGCTACTGTCCTACAAACCTGTGCACTTGCAGGCCCAACAACGTCTACAAGAAGAAGGTTGTGTAGTAGACATCACTGGACTGCCACCTCATCATACGGCATATACATGGTGGATACGCCTAAGGAGGACAACGGCGACAAAAAGGACGCAACGGAGGATAAACCCCCCGGACAAATGCCAAAACAACAGCATAGGCGCCGCTCTAAGTCCAGTTACGGTAAGAATAGCGATAACAGCGCAAGAAATATTGACACTCCGGTCGACTCCAAAGGCAACAATAACCATACGGACCTGGCGATGGAGCAGGATGAGCCAAGCCACGCTGAACACAACACAAAGAAGAAGCCCGATGACAGCGATCCCGAAGGCCGAACCCATCAACCTGCACCCGGAGAGGAGGACAGTCCTGTCGACGATGCATTCATCATCCCAGAAAAGCGTTTGGAACAAGATAACCTCCACAGAAGGCTTATGGCCACTGCGAGGAGCCTAAAAAAGCAGAAGCAAAGGCTTAAGGCCGCGCAGGATACGCTCAACCGCAGATGGAATAAGATGCTAGACACTGAAGGACAATATGGAGACGATCGTCACACAAAGAGCTACCCAAAACGCAAGCTGCTGCCCGAATTCGACGACGAGGCCGTAGAGCCCATTCCACCGAAGAACAATACGGCCAATCGGCCGGACCAACCACTTCATGGCCATGATAGAGCAGCCATTAACGCCACACACGATTTATGTGAGCTCCTGGACAAAAAGGTCGGCGCGACTAGGTCCATTTATGGATCCAGAGGACATGCTCCGACGCGGGATTATGGTCACCAAAACGATCAAACTGATCGAGTAACAGTTCGGAATCAACACCGAACACAACAACAGTGGACAGCCTGCCACGACATGTCCAGATACAGAGGGGTTGCGCACCTCTGTGCTTCACCAATGAGGTGCTGGATCATGAATTTCCACAGGGATTCAAACCCGTGAACATAGAGGCATACGATGGAACGACAGACCCTGGGGTCTGGATTGAGGACTTTATCCTTCATATCCACATGGCTCGTGGGGATGACCTCCACGCCATCAAATACTTTCCCCGCAAGTTGAAAGGGCCAGCTCGGCACTGGTTGAAAAGCCTCCCTGAAAATTCAATCAGAAGTTGGGAGGAACTTGAGGACGCTTTCAGGGCCAATTTTCAAGGGACCTATGTCCGACCTCCGGACACAGATGATTTAAGTCACATAATACAACAGCTTGGAGAGTCAGCCCGCAAGCTTTGGAACAGATTTCTCACTAAGAAGAATCAAATCATTGACTGTCCGGATGCCGAAGCCCTAGCGGCCTTCAAGCACAGTATCCGGGACGAGTGGCTGGCCAGACACCTCGGCCAAGAAAAGCCGAGGACAATGGCGACCTTAACAAGACTTATGACCCGCTTTTGTGCGGGCGAGGATAGCTAGTTGGCCCGTAGAGGCACCAGTGACCCAGGCACATCCGAAATTAGGGATGGCAATGGAAAACCACGGCGCAATAAGAACAAGCGTTAAAACAATGAAGACAGTCGGGACAACACGGTGGTCAACACCGGATTCAGGGGCTCGCGACCTGGTCAAAGAAAGAAGCCATTAAAGGCAGCAAAGAGGGACCATTCGGCCTAAATAAAGTCCTGGACAGATTGCGCCAAATCCATGGCACCACCGAAAAACCTGCAAATTATACTCACAGACAATGTTGGGTCTTCAAGCAGGCCGGGAAGTTAAACGCTGAACATAAGGGAAGGGAAACGCCAAGTGAAGACAAGGATGAACCTCATCAGCCGAACACTGGGGGACAGAAAAAATTCCCACCAGAAGTCAAAACAGTAAACATGATCTATGCGACTCACATACCAAAGAGAAGGCGCAAACGCGCGCTCAGAGACGTATACGCTGTAGAGCCCGTTGCCCCCAAATTCAACCCTGGTCGGCCTGCCCAATCACCTTTGATCACAAGGACCACCCGACCAGTATCCGGCATGGAGGATCGGCTGCCTTGGTGCTCGACCCAATAGTTGATGGATACCATCTCACTCAAGTCCTAATGGACGGCAGCCGTAGTCTCAATCTGATATATCAGGACACCGTTCGCAAGATGGGGATAGACCCATCCAGAATCAGCCAAAGTAACACCACCTTTGAAGGAGTGATACCAGGCGTTGAGGCCCGCTGCAGGGGCTCCCTCGTGTTAGAGGTGACATTTGGTTCTCCCGACAACTCCAGAAGCGAAGAATTACTCTTTGACATCGCTCCCTTCAGCAGCGGTTATCATGCATTGCTCAGAAGAACGGCCTTCGCTCGCTTTAATGCCGTACCGAACTATGCCTACCTTAAACTTAAGATGCCCGGTCCACATGGCGTCATCACTGTTAGCGGAAACACAGAGCGCTCCTCACGTGTGGAAGAGTATGCGGCGACTCTTGCAACCGGACACTAAGCGGCCTCTCCCACCAGAGCGCATGATCGGTCGTTAAGACCACAGACACGACTAGACGAGTCCGGTGCACCACCGTCAGTAATAGCCCGGATAAACCCGAGCTGGGTGCTATACATACACCCCCATAGATGGTACCAGGGGATGCAAACATGTAATAAGGCCCACAATTCGGCGTGACCTTATTAATATGACAATATCTCACATTTTTAACATTCACTGAGAATAAACAACCTTTCGCACGCTTACTCTTTTACATGAGTTTTCGTTTTTTACAGACACTATTCGTGCGACACCCTTCCAAGATATGGCACAACGGAGACAAAGGCGCAGACATACAGCAGGGCCCCGCTCAAAGGTTTCTCTTTAGATTAAGCCCCTGTGCAGACCTTCTTTACTGTCTCTTGTTGCTTGACTTCCCATGGGTATTCAATACACCCACAGGGGATACTGGCGTTATAGGCATTTTACCATGACAGATCAATGCACGTACCTAGAAATACAGGGTTCATAATCGAGGGCGTTGCTCAGCCCAGTATATGTTATAAAGGCCGAATACCTTCGGGAGTGTTCGGCGTCGCGAGTTTGGCCTTATATGAATCAGCTCTGAATCATGTCTTTGGTCAAATGTTGGGTTTTCCCGGCTCCTGGGTTTGCTGCCTTACGTTCCGTTCTATCGGCTAAGGCGGCTAAAGGAGAACTACTGCGATTGTGCCCTGGTTATTCCGGATGAGCACCTCAGTAGAGAAAGCCGAAAACCGACTGTCATGATACAGCGAGAGACTGGTCAACCACTCGAGGACTCATTGGAATCTTTAGGATTCCTCCGCATTAATGAAGGACCGTTTCCCGGTCATGTACACACACTCCCCTATCCGGATGAATGCGGAGGTACTAGGGGCTACATAGTAGCCCCACCGTCAAACTCCTATGGCTAAGTGAAAGTGTTACAGCTATATAGTCCAGTTGCCTAGTTCGACGTGCGATCACCTCCTTAATGGACCAAGACATTGGATCAAGTGTGATTACGCACATTTTCTCGAACACCCCCGCATTATATGCGTGGGGGCTGAAGCCAACGACTGCTAACTTTCAGGTTATATACATACATAAACGGCCGCACGGGAGGCACTATAAAACTTTCAGGCGGAAGTATAAACACAGCCTTTATAATCAACACAGAATTGTTTTTACAATTAAACGACTTGCCACTCGAACATGACACTCTTCGAGCACTGAACCTCTATCATACGAGCACCTTCTATGACCTGCTCAAAATAGTGCTCGGCTGGGTCCTGGCTTCCTGTCGGACTCTGCGTTGCAATGTTGGTGGCCTCCATATCCGCCCAATACGTCTTAACACGGGCAAGAGCCATCCACGCACCCTCTATGCACGCTGACCTCCTCATGGCATCGATTCTCGATACAGCGCCAAGGAATTGTTGCACTAAACCAAAATATCTGCCCAACCTTGGTCCCTTTAGCCATAGATGGTCTATTATAGACCTCATGGCAAGACCGGACAACCTATGGAGCTCGGCCATAGCGGCCATCCTCTCACTCAATGGCAGCGGGCGCGTCAGAGCATTGAATTGTGACCAGAACAACCTTTCTATGTCATTATCTTTTTGATCCTTGAAAACTTGGTCGCATCAGCCACACTTTTTGCCAGGTCTGCATACACGTCCGCAACGCTCATAAGCTGATCCAGAGGAGCATACTTGGGGTCTCCAAACTTCATCTGCAACAAATAGGGGCTTCCAACCGCGATGTCTCCGGCCTGTCGAAGCTCCTCCCGCGCAGCTCTAATTTCAGAGCGCGTCTCGTTGGCCGCATCCAGGGCCTTCTTCAGGTTAGCCGACTTTGCCTGATTCTCCTTCTCGAGAAGATCATACCGGCCGGCGGCGTCCCTCAGCTCCATGCTCGTCCTCGAGTAGGTAAATGATAAAGAAAGAATTTATGAAGTGTGAATGCTAGAGGTGCACAAGTTTGATCAATGATAATTTCAATCACCTTTACTAGCATCATTATATGTCATAACAGTAGTTCATCTCATAAAACTTTTCACGAACTAGTAACAAGCAATTCACATGTTAAAGCATAGACCATAAACTTTCTTGAAAACTAGCAAACTATGTTCTTAGTCATCAAACAATTGGAATTCATCTTATTTTCAGGAAGAGTCTATGTCAGAGCTTTGATTTAGCAAACTTCACATACTCAACTATCATATAGTCTTCTACAATTGCTAACACTCACGCAATACTTGTGGTTATGAAGTTTTAATCAGACACATAGAAAGATAGGGGCTTGTAGTGTTGCCTCCAAACGTATTCACCTTTGGGTGATGTCAATAATAATAGTTCATGCTAACGTACATCCAATTGGATATATATATATATATATATATATCAGGATCACCCTAACACAAAGTGCTTGCCAAAGGATAAAATGAAAAAGGGAAAGGTGAAGATCACCTTGACTCTTGCATAAAGTAAAAGACATAAAGTAAAAGATAGGCCCTTTGCAGAGGGAAGCAGGGATTTGCAGAGGTGCCAGAGCTCGATTTTGAAATAGAGATAAATAATTTTGAGAGGTATGATCTCATTGTCAACATAACAACCAAGAGTTCCCAATATCTTCCATACTACATACATTATAGGCGGTTCCCAAACAGAATGGTAAAGATTTTACTCCCCCTCCACCAACAATCATCAATCCATGGCTTGCCCGAAACAACGGGTGCCTCCAACTAACATCAAACTAGGGGGAGTTTTGTTTGCAATTATTTTTGATTTGATTTTGATCTTTTTGATCATGGGACTGGGCATCCCGGTTACCGCCACTTTCTCGTGAATGAGGAGCGGAGTCCACTCCTCTTGAGAATAACCCACCTAGCATGGAAGACACTGACAGTCCCTAGTTGCTACATGAGCAATTCGGGCATACAAAACAGATTATAATTTGAAGGTTTAGAGTTTGGCACATGCAAATTTACTTGGAATGGTAGGTAAATACCGCATATAGGTAGGTATGGTGGACACTCATGGCAAAAACTGGGTTTAAGGATATTGGATGCACAAGCAGTATTCCCGCTTAGTACAGATATTTAGGCTAGCAAGGGGAGAAAGGCAAGCTCAACATGTTTGAATGATCCATGACAATATACTTTAACTGAGATGTGAGAAAACATAACCCATTTTGTTGTCTTCCTTGTCCAACATCAACTCTTTAGCATGTCATACTTAATGAGTGCTCACAATTATAAAAGATGTCTATGATAATATATTTATATGTGAAATATCTCTTCCTTCAATATTCTTTCATGAATTGTTCAAATGACCAATACAATGCTAGCTAACCGTCAATAAATTTACAACCTCTACTTCTTAGATGTGAAGTCATTACTCCCCATGGGATAAGAAAATGAAACATATATGATTTCAGATTTATGACATTCAACTCATTCAACCATTTACTCATAGGATATAAGTGAAGCACATGAGTAAATGAAAAACTACTCCAAAAAGATATAAGTGAAGATCAATGAGTAGTTAAATAATTATATAACTATGTGAAGACTCTCTCTCATTTAAGAATTTCAGATCTTGGTATTGTATTCAAACAGCAAGCAAAGCAAAACAAAATGACATTGCAAGCATAGCACAACTCATGTGAAGAAGGAAAAACTTAGGTTCAACCGATACTAACCGATAGTTGTTGAAGAAGAAAGGTGGGATGCCTACCGGGGCATCCCCAAGCTTAGATGCTTGAGACTTCTTGAAATATTATCTTGAGGTGCCTTGGGCATCCCCAAACTTGATCTTTTGTGTCTCCTTAATTCCTTTTATATCTCAGTTTCTCTTTTTATCAAAAGCTTCATCCACACCAAATTCAACAAGAACTCGTGAGATATGTTAGTATAAACCAATGCAAAACCTTATCATTTTATACTGTAACAAATCACTAAGATTATTATTCAACATTGCATACTAAATGTCTCTGTAAATTTAATACTACTATCCTCAAATAGAATCATTAAACAAGCAAACATATGCAAACAATGCAAACATAACAGCAATCTGCCAAAACAGTATAGTCTGTAAAGAATGCAAGATTCATCATACTTCCCTAACTCTAAAAATTATAAGAAAAATACTACGCTGTAAACGATTTATCAGAGATCATCATTCAAAAAGATTCAACATTATATCACTCTCTGACTTTTCTAGGGAATTTTTGCAACAGCGGTAAACTTTCTGTTTTCAAACAGCAACATGTATACTAGCAAAATAAGCATGGTAAAGGCTATCCTTGACATTTTTATTGAAAATGTAGATGGAAAACATTATTCTAAATAACATAAAGCAAATACTAACAAAATAAAATGATGCTCCAAGCAAAACATATATCATGTGGCGAATAAAAATATAGCTCCAAGTAAAGTTACCGATGAACGAAGACGAAAGAGGGGATGCCTTCTGGGGCATCCCCAAGCTTAGTTGTTTTGTTGTCCTTGAATATTACCTTTGGGTGCCTTGGGTATCCCCAAGCTTAGGCTATTGCCACTCCTTATTCCATAGTCCATCGAATCTTTACCCAAAACTTGAAAACTTCAACCACACAAAACTTAACACAAAACTCGTAAGCTCCGTTAGTATAAGAAAATAAATCACCACTTTAAGGTACTGTAATGAACTCATTCTTTATTTATATTGGTGTTAAACCTACTGTATTCCAACTTCTCTATGGTTCATACCCTTACATACTAGCCATATATTCATCAAAATAAACAAGCAACACAATGAAAACAGAATCTGCCAAAAACAGAACAGTCTGTAGTAATCTGTATCAAACGTATACTTCTGGAACCCCAAAAATTATGAAATAAATTGGTGGACCTGAGGAATTTGTCTATTAATCATCTTCAAAAAGAATAAACCTAAAATCACTCTTCTGTAAAAAATGGCAGCTAGTCTCGTGAGCGCTAAAGTTTCTGTTCTTTTTACAGCAAGATCATATAGACTTCACCCAAGTCTTCCCAAAGATTCTACTTGGCACAAACACTAATTAAAACATAGAACCACATCTAACCAGAGGCTAGATGAATTATTTATTACAAAACAGGAATAAAAATAAATTTGCGTTGCCTCCCAACAAGCGCTATCGTTTAACGCCCCTAGCTAGGCATGATGATGGCAATGATGCTCACATAAAAGATAGCAATTGAAACATAATGGGAGCATCATGAACCATATGACTAGCACATTTAAGTCTAACCCAATTCCTATGCATAGGGATTTTGTGAGCAAACAACTTGTGGGAACAATAATCAATTAGCATAGGAAGGTAAAACAAGCATGACTTCAAAATTTTCAACACATAGAGAGGAAACTTGACATTATTGCAATTCCTACAAGCATATGTTCCTCCCTCATAATAATTTTCAGTAGCATCATGGATGAATTCAACAATATAACCAGCACCTAAAGCATTCTTTTCATGATCTACTTGCATAGAAATTTTACTACTCTCCACATAAGCAAATTTATTCTCATCAATAGTAGTGGGAGCAAACTCAACAAAATAACTATCATGTGAAGCATAATCCAATTGAAAACTAAAATCATGATGACAAGTTTCACGGTTATCATTATTCTTAATAGCATACAAGTCATCACAATAATCATCATAGATAGCAACTTTGTTCTCATAATCAATTGGAACCTCTTCCGAAATAGTGGAATCATCACTAAATAAAGTTGACACTCTTCCAAATCCACTTTCATATTCATCACAATAAGATTCAATATCCTCCAAAATAGTGGGATCAATACTACCTAAATTTTACACTCTTCCAAACCCACTTTCATCAATATAATCATCATAAATAGGAGGCATGCTTTCATCATAGTAAATTTGCTCATCAAAACTTGGGGGACAAAAAATATCATATTCATCAAACATAGCATCCCCAAGCTTGTGGCTTTGCATATCATTAGCATCATGGATATTCAAAGAATTCATACTAATAACATTGAAATCATGCTCATCATTCAAAGATTTAGTGACAAACATTTTATAGATTTCTTCTTCTAGCACTTGAGCACAATTTCCCTTTCCATCATTCTCACGAAAGATATTAAAAAGACGAAGCGTATGAGACAAACTAAATTCCATTTTTCTTTTGTAGTTTTCTTTTATAAAATAAACTAGTGATAAAATAAGAAACTAAAAGACTCGATTGCAAGATCTAAATATATACCTTCAAGCACTCACCTCCCCGGCAACGGCGCCAAAAAAGAGCTTAGTTGACGGGGTGTGAGTGTCGTTTACCTAGCCTCCCTGGCAACGGCGCCAGAAAAGAGCTTGATGTCTACTACACAACCTTCTTCTTGTAGACGTTGTTGGGCCTGCAAGTGCACAGGCTTGTAGGACAGTAGCAAATTTCCCTCAAGTGGATGACCTAAGGTTTATCAATCCGTAGGAGGCGTAGGATGAAGATGGTCTCTCTCAAGCAACCCTGCAACCAAAT
The DNA here is from genome assembly GCF_018294505.1 of Triticum aestivum. Taxonomy (NCBI): domain Eukaryota; kingdom Viridiplantae; phylum Streptophyta; class Magnoliopsida; order Poales; family Poaceae; genus Triticum; species Triticum aestivum. The sequence continues at coordinate 174,941,901 of NC_057795.1, forward strand.
AACAAAGAGTCTCTTGTGTCCCCAACACACCCAATACAATGGTAGATTGTATAGGTGCACTAGTTTGGCGAAGAGATGGTGATAAAAGTGCAATATGGATGGTAGATAAAGGTATTTGTAATCTGAAATTATAAAAACAGCAAGGTAACAAGTTGTAAAAGTGAGCGTAAATGGTATTGCAATGGTAGGAAACAAGGCCTAAGGTTCATACTTTCACTAGTGCAAGTTCTCTCAACAATAATAACATAGATAGATCATATAACAATCCCTCAACATGCAACAAAGAGTCACTCCAAAGCCACTAATAGCGGAGAGCAAATGAAGAGATTATGGTAGGGTACGAAACCACCTCAAAGTTATTCTTTCGGATCAATCTATTCAAGAGTTCGTACTAGAATAACACCTTAAGACACAAATCAACCAAAATCCTAATGTCACCTAGATACTCCATTGTCACCTCAAGTATCCGTGGGCATGATTATACGATATGCATCACACAATCTCAGATTCATCTATTCAACCAACACAAAGTACTTCAAAGAGTGCCCCAAAGTTTCTACCGGAGAGTCAAGAACGTGTGCCAACCCCTATGCATAGGTTCATGGGCGGAACCCGCAAGTTGGTCACCAAAACATACATCAAGTAGCACATGATATCCCATTGTCACCACAGATAAGCACGGCAAGACATATATCAAGTGTTCTCAAATCATAAAAGACTCAATCCGATAAGATGACTTCAAAGGGGAAAACTCAATCCATTACAAGAGAGTAGAGGGGGAGAAACATCATAAGATCCAACTATAATAGCAAAGCTCGCGATACATCAAGATCGTGCCATAGAGGGAACATGAGAGAGAGAGATCAAACACATAGCTACTGGTACATACCCTCAGCCTCGAGGGTGAACTACTCCCTCCTCGTCATGGATAGTGCTAGGATGTTGAAGATGGCCACCGGTGATGGATCCCCCCTCCGACAGGGTGCCGGGAAGGGCTCCCGAGAGGTTTTTGGTGGCTACAGAGGCTTGCGGCGGCGGAACTCCCGATCTATCTTGATATTCAATGTTTTTAGGTTACGTAGGCTTATATAGGCGAAAGAAGTCGGTCGGGAGGTGCTGAGGGGCCCACGAGACAGGGGGGCGCGCCCAGTAGGGGGGGCGCCCCCTATCTCCTGGCCTCCTTGAGGATCTTCTGACATAAACTCCAAGTCTCCAGGATGATATTCTTCCCAAATATAACGCTGCCGAAGGTTTCATTCCATTTGGACTCCGTTTGATATTCCTTTTCTTCGAAATACTGAAACAGACAATAAAACAGCAATATGAGCCGGGCCTCCGGTTAATAGGTTAGTCCCAAAAGTAATATAAAAGTGTATAATAAAGCCCATAATCATTCAAAACAGGTAATAAAATCGCCTATTCACCCCCCTCTAGTCGACTTAACGCACTTTCACAAACCTTTGCCTTGTGCATAATCCATTTGAGCTAGATGATGAATATCTTGACCTCCTCAACTTGTACCACCTTTCTTGATTGCGCTAGCTTTTCCTTGTGCATAATCCATTTGAGCTAGATGATGAAGATCTTGACCTCCTCAACTTGTACCACCTTTCTTGATTGCGCTAGCTTGATGAAGACTAGTATATTGCTCCCCCATACTTCACTATGGGTGAGCCACTCCTTAGCACATCTTCACAAGTGCATTGTCACCACAATGGATGGAAAGCATCAATGATGTGATCTCTTCATGATGCTCCACTTGAACTTGCACACCGCAATCTTGATGACGATCACCACTTGATGTCATCCTCTCCATGGATTGTATGATATCTTCCTCTTGACGCAAGCCCATGGAAACATAACTAACCCCACACAGAAATCTCATGTAGACCATGGGTTAGTTCACAAAGCATAATGGACAATGCTTATCATACCATGGGATCACTTGATCCCTCTCGGTACATCTTGCACGCTTTGTGAGTTGATCAACTTGATTCTCTCTTTAACTTAGTCTTGATCAACCTCTCACATGACCAATCTTTAGATAATCCTTGAATGGCACCTTGGTCATCACATACTCTCCTTGAAACCAACAAATGGACCTCAAGAAAAGCCTATGGACAAATCCTTCAAATATAACTCAAGGCAACCATTAGTCCATAGAGATTGTCATCAATTACCAAAACCAAACATGGGGGCACCGCATGTTCTTTCAATCTCCCCCATTTTGGTAATTGATGACAATCACTTTCAAGAGAGTTTATACAAGGAATTATGCATCACCGTGCAATGCAACAACCAACAATGCATGCATATGAGATGCAAACGCTTAGGCACAAAAGCAAAGGAAGAAGAAGTAGCTCTTTAAACTTCTTCACACAACTCTCTGAAACTTCTCCCCCATTGGCATCGATTAACAAAATGGGCAAAAAAGCATAGGAGGCCAATACAAAATGTGTTCCTCAATAAATTATGTATTTCTCAAAAAGAGTGGAATGTAATACACATATCCAAATATAAATATTTGGAGGAAGACAAACTATATTGAGGATCCAAAGATTGCTAAAGGATGATATGCCACATAGACATAACAATGACAGAAACAAGCAATCAAGCAATCAAAAGATACCAATTGAAAAGCAATCAAAAGATACCAATTGAAAAGCAATCAAAAGATACCAATTGAACCAACTAAATGAATGATCTTACAAGCCACAAGAATAAAAGATATTATGATATGAACATAGGAGTGTGCTGAAGAAACTAGAGAAGATCCCCATGATTTGTGCATAAATAAGAATTTTTTGAATTTGGATACAAAGTGCACAAAATAAGATCATCACTCCCCCAAAATCAATAGAACCTCACAACAAGTGCAAGCATACATATAGGAAACTAAGCCTAGCACTTGCAACAAACAAATGGTTGACCAACATATAAAAGAGGCAACTTAGAAATAGGCTCAACCAAAATGATGTGTGTGAGTCATGCCAAAGCACTTGAGAGGACTAATATAAGGATGAGCATTAAGCATCAACATTATCTTGAATAAATAAGATACAAGGTGCAATACATGTCCTTCCCACACACATCAAGCAAAGGGGTTCACAAGCACACTCAATATGCAAAAAGAATAACCAACGCATGTGACAACCCATGGTGAAGAAAGAAAATCATACCGTTGTCAAGAGGAGGGATACCAATCGAATGGAAAAAGCACCATCGAGACAAGCAAGAGAAAACAAGTATCTTCACCACACAAGAGTGCATCAAGATGTAACAAGATAAGACCTGCACATAAGGCTCACACTTTCATGGAGCCACGAAAGAAATAATACAAGAAGGAAAAGGTGGACGTGAAAGAAAGGGATATCAACTAGATATCCAACTTCTCTCAAGTGTATAAGATTCTAGGTAGATGAAGATCATGATGATATCAATCCACAAAGAATAAGATATCCACAAGGAAGTCATAAATATACCGATAAGATATTTGCTTGAAAGCATAGCACATGAATAGATATGGTCTTTGATACGTCTCCTTCGTATCTACTTTTCCTAACGCTTTTCCTCTTGTTTTGGACTCTAATTTGCATGATTTGAATGAAACTAACCCGGACTGACGCTGTTTTTAGCAGAACTACCATGGTGTTGTTTTTGTGCAGAAATAAATGTTCTTGGAATGGAACGAAACTTTGCGAGGATTTTTTATACAATAAAAGAAAATGCATGGAGCCAAGAACCACCGGAGGGGGGCACCTGGGTGGGCACAACCCACCAGGATGCGCCACCCCCTCTAGGCACTCCCAGGTGGGTTATCCCCACCTGGTGGCCCCAATGACCCTGAAATCGATGCTATACAATCACATATTTCCAGAAAAAAATCAGAGAGAAAGAATTATCGCGTTTCACGAGACCGAGCCACCGCCATCTCTTGTTCTTCATTGGGAGGCCAGATCTGGAGTCCGTTTGGGGCTCCGGAGAGGGGGATCTTCTATCTTCATCATCACCAACACATCTCCATCGCCAATTCCATGATGTTCCCCACCGGGAGTGAGCAATTCCTTCATAGGCTCGCTGGCCGGTGAGGAGTTGGATGAGATTCATCATGTAATCGAGTTAGTTTAGTATCCATTATGTTTTGAGATTGATGTTGCTATGACTTTGCCATGCTTAATGCTTGTCACTTTGGGCCCGGGTGCCATGATTTTAGCTCTGAACCGTTTATGTTATCATCATTTTATCCATGTTCGAGATCCGATCTTGCAAGTTATAGTCACCTACTACGTGTTATGATCCGGCAACCCCGGAGTGACAATAGTCAGGACGACTCCCGATGATGACCGTAGTTTGATGAGTTCATGTATTCACCGTGTGTCAATGATTTGTTCCAGTTTTCTAGTAAAAGGAGGCCTTAATATCCCTTAGTTTCCAATAGGACCCCGCTGCCACGGGAGGGTAGGACAAAAGATGTCATGCAAGTTCTTTCCATAAGCATGTATTACTATTTACGGAATACATGCCTACATTATATTTATGAATTGGAGCTAGTGTCGTATCGCCGTATGACTGTCTCATGATGAATATCATCCAACAAGTCACTGATCCAATGCCTACAAATTTACCTTAAATTATTGTTGCTAAGTTACTACTGCTGCTACTGCTATTGTTACTGCTACCAAATCACTGCTGTCACTCTTACCGTTACTATCGCTGCTGCTACTATTATCAAAACTTTCATATTACTTTGCTACTGATCACTTTGCTGCAAATAATTAATCTCGAAGTGTGGTTGAATTGACAACTCAGCTGCTAATACTTGCAAATATTCTTTGGCTCCCCTTGTGTCGAATCTATAAATTTGGGTTGAATACTCTACCCTCAAAAACTATAGCGATCCCCTATACTTGTGGGTTATCAAGACCTTTTTCTGTCGCCGTTGCCCGGGAGCATAGCTATATTTGTTGAGTCAGTTGGCATCATTATCATATTATCACTATGAAGAATCTGAAGATGCTAAGACTAAGATTTTTCCCTCTAAGACGAGGGGAGGTAAGGAACTGCCATCCAGCTCCGCTTTAGATTCACCTTCTGTTATAAGTAAACTTGCCACACCACCACATGCTATTAATTATGATATGTCGCAAGTTGTTGATGATGCTACTTCTACTATGAATGCTACTCATGATGATGCTAGTACCTTGCTTGATGATAATGTGCCACTAGGTGAATTTCTTGATGAACAAATTGCTAGAGTAAGACAACATGATATTGTTGAAACTGATGATGAACTTGAAACTGAAAATCTTGAAACACCTACTAGAACTAGTCCTCCTAGATATGAATTGCCAAAGGTACCGGAAGGTTATACTATGAGTGAGGAGGCAACTAGATATATTCTTTCTTTGTAAGGATAGAGATCTAGAGAAATTATTATGCAAGTATAAAGAAAGATCTCTGAATGCTAAAATGAAATGTGATCCTAAGTTTGTTACTTCACCTATCTTTATTGATGACAATGATTATGAATTCTCTGTCGACCCAGAGTTAATTACTTTGGTTGAATCTGATCCTTTGCATGGTTATGAAACTGAAACTGTTGTGGCACATCTTACTAAGCTGAATGATATAACCACCCTTTTTGCTCATGATGAGAAGATTCACTATTACTATATTCTCAAGTTATTTCCATTCTCATTAAAGGGTGATGCTAAAGATTGCTACAATACTCTTGCTCCTGGTTGTGTGCGTAGTCCCCAGGATATGATCTATTACTTCTCTGAAAAATATTTCCTTGCTCATAAGAAACAAGCCGCCTTGCAGGAAATATTTAACTTTGTGCAAATTGAAGAAGAGGGTCTCCCACAAGCTTGGGGAGGCTTCTCCAATTGCTTAATGCTTTGCCTGATCACCCTCTTAAGAAAAATGAAATACTTGATTTCTTCTATAATGGACTAACCGGTGCTTCTAGGGATTTCCTAGATAGTTGTGCTGGTTGTTTTTTAAGGGAACGAACTATTGGGCAAGCTGAAGAACTATTGAATAGCATTTTAAAAAATTATGATGAGTGGACTCCTCCTAAAACACCTATTAAACCCACTCCGAAGAAGAGGGGTATCTTATATCTCAGTCCTGAAGATACGCAAGAGGCAAAGAAATCTATGAAGGAAAAAAGGTATTAAAGCCGAGGATGTTAAAAATTTACCACATATCGAAGAAATACATGGGCTTGAAGCACCACCACCACCTAAGGTGGTACATGTAAAATCTTTAATGAAATCCAATGATAGTGATGATCCTCGTAATAAACATCCTAGTCAATGCCTTTTATGAGTTTGATAAGTACATTAGAAAACAAGCTCACTTCAACGCAAATGTTATGAAACAATTGAAATACAATTCTGATATGGTTGCTCGCTTAAGTGACTTGGTATTTAGAATCTCAAATGATGTTAGAGGTGTAGGAAAGCATGCCTCTATGGTTCAAACTCAATTAGAACAAGTTGCTAAATCTCAAAGAGAGTTACTTGATAAAATGAACAATAATATAAGTGACTTTGCTATTAGAGTAGCAACTAGAGGAGGTAAAATGTCTCAGGAACCACTTTATCCTGAGGGTCACCCAAAGAGAATTGAACAAGACTCTTAAAGAATTAACACTAATGCACCTAGTCCTTCTAAAAAGAAAAGGAAGAAGAAAAATGATAGGACTTTGCCCGCCTCTAGTGAACCTAAAGTAGAAAAACCTCCTGACAATGATAATGAAGTTTCTATCTTTGATGCTGAAACTCAATCCGGTAATGAACACACACCTTTTGATAATGAAAAAGATAATGATGAGGTTCATGAAGACACTCAACCAAATGATAAAGAACCAGACAATGATGTTGAGATAGAGCCAGTTATTGATCTTGACAACCCACAAACCAAGAATAAAAGATATGAGAAAAGAGACTTTGTTGCTAGAAAACACGGAAAGGAAAGAGAACCATGGGTTCAAAAGCTGTGCCCTTTCCACCTAAGTAAACTAAAAAGAAAGATGATGAAGAATTTGAACGCTTTGCTGAAATGATTAGGCCAGTCTTTTTGCGTACTTGCTTGACTGATATCTTAAAAATGCCTCCTTATGCAAAGTACATGAAAGACATCATCACCAATAGGAGAAAAATACCGGAAGCTGAAATCTCCACTATGCTTGCTAATTATACTTTTAAAGATGGAGTACCTAAAAAACTTGGAGATTCGGGAATACCAACTATACCTTGCTCCATTAAAAGAAATTATGTGACAACTGCTTTATGTGATTTGGGAGTTGGTGTTAGTGTTATGCCTTTATCCTTATATAAAAGACTTGATTTGAATAAACTCACACCTACTGAAATATCTTTACAAATGGCTGACAAATCAACTGCCATACCTATCGGTATTTGTGAGGATGTGCCCGTTGTTCTTGCTAATATTACTATTTTGACTGACTTTGTTATACTTGAGATGCCCGAGGACGACAACATGTCGATTATCCTTGGTAGACCCTTCTTGAATATTGCAGAGGTTGTTATTGGTTGCAATAAAAGCAAGGTCACTTTTCATATCAATGGTAATGAGCATGCGGTGCACTTTCCAAAAAAACAATTCCAAGTAAATGGTATTAATGTTATTGAAGAATCTCCCACAATCACTATTGGAAGTTTTCAACTACCTCTACCTACTGTTAAAAACATTGGCCACCTCAAGCAACTTCAAGCTTCTCATTTTTAGTTTTGAAAACATTGGCCACCTCAAGGGCTCTATCACGGGATTCCTTTATTCTAGATAATTCTAGAGAAAAGGTCGCCTCAAGAGATTCCTTGGTGGTTTTTTCAAGTTCAAGAGCTTGAGTGAGGTCTGCGATCTCATTAGCGTAATCACGCTCATGACCTTCCATTTTCTCAATGATGACCTCATGCTCCTCGAGATGAGACTCCAACTCCTCAATATGTTTCTTGCCCTCAATGGCAATAGACATGATTTCCATGAAGTTGGAACGAGCAATTTTCTTTTTATGAAGAGCTTTAAAAATCATTTCCCCCTTAATTTTTGAGGAGGAAATATTATCATCCTCTTCATCATCATCATTCTTATCATCATCAACATCATCATCACAAGATATATCAGGATTCAAAGTGGGTGATACCTTTGAAGCCTTAGCCACAAGGCAAAAGTGAGAACCAATAGTTGGTGATGTTGGATCCCTTGAATCACCATTCAATACCACATCTTGTTCCATGGGGTGTTGGGTTTCCTCTACATTGTTAGCACACCAACTCGAGGAAATAGAGGCATTTTTATCATGGCAACGAGACATAGCAAGCATATCATCATGAGATTTAGTCAAGCAATTTCTACATGACATGCAAGAACTAGCAAAAATCCATGCAGGGATTGAGAGATAGCAAGCTCAAAGAGGTCAACAATGGTGGGGAAAAATTGCTCATATTTCTTAGCTTTGAGGAGGAAGAAGAGGGTATAAATACCCCAAGAAAAATATGGCCGTTGTACACCGGGCACCCGGACAACCCAGAGAAAAAGCCACTAAACTCCAGGCACCCGAGGGGAAAACCCCGGGCACCCGGACGAACAAGGGAAGCACAAGGGCAGGGGGGCCGGGCACCCGGGGGTCCCAACCCCGGGCACCCGGAGGGGGCCGAGAGGAGGAGGCGGAGGAGCCCGGGCACCCAGGCTGATCAGAGGAGGAGAGGGAGTGCCCCGGATGACCCCGGGCACCCGGGGGAGGGGGGGCGAGACACCGGGCACCCAGCCCGGCCAGAGAGGTCACTATGGAGAGGCTCGGGTGACCCCGGGCGCCCGCACTAGGCAGAGAGATGCGGGAACCGGTAAAACTGAAACGACCACAACTTTTGGAAACGAACTCCAAATTTTATGAAACCAAGTTTGTTGGAAAGCTAAAGACAAGGGATAACAAAATCTTGATAGATATATCAAGAAATAGCAATTGAGAAAATACCCAAAATAAAATGATGAGAACCATTTCTCAAATAAGACCGGTAAAAACTCCAACACCAAAAACGCAAAAGAAGATGCATAGGAAATCGGTTTTCGATGAACTAGAGTTTGTCATGAAGATAACCACAAGCTATAAAACCTCACAAAGAGAGAGATAAACAGTAACCAGGAAATATGGTTCCAAGGATGCAAAGGTTTGAACTCTCTACGAACGATACGAATAAGCTACTCACTCGAGAGCCCCCCTTGGTAGTACGACCATCGATCCTATAATCCGGTCTCCCAACTAACACCATGAGACCGGTAAAATAGAAACATATCAAGGACAAACCTTTGCCTTGTGCATAATCCATTTGAGCTTGATGATGAATATCTTGACCTCCTCAACTTGTACCACCTTTCTTGATTGCGCTAGCTTTTCCTTGTGCATAATCCATTTGAGCTACATGATGAAGATCTTGACCTCCTCAACTTGTACCACCTTTCTTGATTGCGCTAGCTTGATGAAGACTTGTATATCGCTCCCCATACTTCACTATGGGTGAGCCACTCCTTAGCACATCTTCACAAGTAGTACATTGTCACCACAATGGATGGCAAGCATCAAGGTCGTGATCTCTTCATGATGCTCCACTTGAACTTGCACACTGCAATCTTGATGACGATCACCACTTGATGTCATCCTCTCCATGGATTGTATGATATCTTCCTCTTGACGTAAGCCCATGGAAATATACCTAACCCCACATAGAACCCTCACGTAGACCATGTGTTAGTTCACAAAGCATAATGGACAATGCTTACCATACCATGGGATCACTTGATCCCTCTCGGTACATCTTGCACGCTTTGTGAGTTGTTCAACTTGATTCACTCTTTGACTTAGTCTTGATCAACCTCTCACATGACCAATCTTTAGATAATTCCTTGAATAGCACATTGGTCATCACATACTCTCCTCGAAACCAACAAATGGACCTCAAGAAAAGCCTATGGACAAATCCTTTAAATATAACTCAAGGCAACCATTAGTCCATAGAGATTGTCATCAATTAGCAAAACCAAACATGGGGGCACCGCATGTTCTTTCACACGGGAGGAGGTGGTGCAGGTGTCGCAGGCACCTCCGGTCTGGCAGGGGCCGCCAGCCCACCTTTGGTAGCCACCTCCCTACGTCGACCTCACAGGCGACGACGATGAGTAAACCTGGAGACGACGCGGCCTCACCGGCAACGGGCCTTTATCTAGTTTATTTTATGTCTTTTAAGTTTTAGTTTAATTAAGAATTGTGTTGAATTTGGTACTCTGGATGTGTGAATGTGTGGACGTTTTAATGTCATATTTATGTTTTTATATTGTTTGCAACGTTTATTTGGTTTTTTTGCCCAAAATCGAAGTCTAATTACACAGACGGTTTGAACTGCGGCATGTCGGTTGGGTGAACCAACGACCGCTCGACCGAAAGCGGACGACCGTGTCCATTTTCCTGCTCCCATTTTCGTGCTTCAAACAGACGAAAGGCGGATCAGAGGGACGCCCGTTTGGGTTGGCCTAATAAACCCAGATGAAGGTAGCGCATATATGAGAGAATTTCTTATTTGGCTCTTTCTTAAAATTTGCTCCCTTTTTTACCCAGAAAAATTAATTCTTCCCTTTTTGACACTTAAACTCCATTTTGTTCCATACGTGACACTTTCATCCATTTTTCCATCTGACAGTGTTAACTCGGACGTACAAAGACAATTTTATCCCAGGTGTATATGTCACCAAGAAACGGAAAAGAAGGAGCATGAGTATAAATATATGAAAGTGTTGCGCGATGGAGATTCCACGTCTAAATATTCTTATGCACCCGCGCCAACCAGTCGCATTGCACAACTCGATCTGCGAGAGCCCGACACTCAGTTGCTCACGCACGAGTACGTGCAAAGCTATCACAAGAAGCATGCAAGCTAGCAGCTTGATTGATTTTCCCTGAACAGTTAACGCACGTCTAGCGGGCACCTCACATGCGTACGCGAATCGATAGAAGATACTCCCTCCGTCCCATAATATAAGAGCGTTTTTAACACTAGTGTAGTACCTTTTAATCGATCGGATCAATTCGATGTTGGCGGAATACTCTCGTGCTATCCTATTGAGTCGTAGCGCATTACCTTTTGTTTGTATGTGAATAATCTGATCACATACTATACTATATAAGGGTAAAACATGTCTTTTGTGTCAGACTTAACATTACCAAATTTAACGGGAGTGTCACATAGGGAACAAAATGAAGTTTAAGTATAAAAAAAAGAAAAAAGTTTTTTAAGCCAAAAAAGAATCAAATTTTAAGAAATGACCAAATAAAAAATTCTCATAGGGCAGCATATTCTTATAAGATGCGTTGACCGCTGAAATCGTTGACTGGCAGCAAACTTGCTATATACCGGGGCGTCGGGCAACAGGCACGGGACAGCCAGTCACCCTGTTTGTCCAGTGGACTTCCAACTCCAGTCTGACTTCATCTTCTTCCCAAAATCAAAGAAGCAGCAGAAATGCAGGGGTAGCAGCTCACGCCATGTCCAAATCCAAATCCAAATAGCTTCGCCTCCGATAGGTGGAGGCGGCTACTCTGATAGGAGGAGAAGGAAGCAAAGGAGGGAGGCAGCAGAACTGCAGAAGCACCATGGTTTCCCTCTGTAAGTACCACACCATGGCTTCTTTCTCTCTCTCTCTCTCTCTCTCTCTGAATAGTGCATAGATTTGATGTGAGTTAGCGCCCATGTATGTTTTTAATCTCGACTTGATCTGAATATTAATCTTCGACATAAGCTAAGCTCGACTTGATCTGAATTTGATGATCTTACTATTTTGAATCTCGGAGTAGCGCAACTTCATATGACAAAGATGGATTCTGTATCCAATTGGTTCGTCAGACTCTTCAGTACTAATACTACTTAGTTTCAAGATCCTGTAAACTGAATGCATTCTCTGACAGGGCACACCTCCGTCATTGTCCTTGTGCTCCTATTCCTCGGAGGATCTGATGCCAACCCAGCTGCCCGTCGACACGGTCAGCTGGATGTAAACCACAAGAAGAAGCCACTACAGACATCCAGACCTTACAACATTGCCCACAGGGGTTCCAATGGCGAAATACCCGAAGAGACAGCTGCGGCATATTTGGTAACCAGCAAATTACTCATGCAATTATCTGTCCTTCCTTCTATGCTGTATCAGATTTAGATGGATATATATTCTAGTGTCAAGTCAAATTCAACTGTATTGATTATTTATGCTAATGATCCACAATAACCAAGAAGGTTATAATCTACTCATTATTATTTATTATATTAATATTATATATTATTTATTTATATTATATATACTTATAAAAGCACGAGTTCGGTGAATCCAAATGATCCGAGCCATCCAACCACCTATATCCAACGTCTCACGCTGATCCAATGATGTATCCATCACATCATCAATAATTTTGAAACATATTAGTTGCGCTAATCTTAATTAAAAATGACATTAATTGTATTAAATCAATTAATCTTGGAATAAACACTAATTGTAGTTAATGTTGGAAATAATATTACGGTCAAACTGGATGTGCGTGCACGTACATGATTAGTAGTACTATAATTTTAGGGCAGCACAATCACATGCCCAACCGTAATGAAAGGAGGTGTATGTTGAAGCAATATCCCGAAGATCATGTCATGTCCAGATTATTAGCCTGTTATTATACTGATGGAGATTCTCTGAAGACTGAAATCCAATATCTTAATGCAAACCTGAATATACATATGCACTGTTTATGGCAGAGGGCAATCGAGGAAGGTGCAGACTTCATAGAGACTGATATACTTGCATCAAAGGACGGACATCTGATATGTTTCCATGATGTAATCCTGGATGCCACGACGGACATCGTGAACCGTACCGAGTTTGCTGGCAGGAAGAGAACCTATGATGTCCAGGGATTTAAGTTGACTGGGTGGTTTATCGGTATGCGACACCATGTCTCAAGCTTCTTTTCTTGCTCTTGCTATTTCTGACATTTTTGGCTGTGAATCTACTTTGACTTTTGGAGTTCTTCTTGCTTCCAGTGGATTTTACTTTAAGAGAACTGAAATCACTGAGGGTGAAACAGCGCTACAATTTCAGGGATCAACAGTATAATTGTATAGCTCTTGTCTTCTCTATCTCTCACTTTTTCATGTTGCATTCTGCTTTATTAAATACTGCTCACATCTCATCACTAGTGAAATAAAATACAGTATAACTCGTATGCCTTGATTTGTATAAATTGCTATTTAAATGTCCCTATAAATATATAATCCCTATTCCCTTTGCAACTGCTAATAATATTCTCCTACTATGTTGCAGGGAAGTACAATATTCTTACATTTGATGAGTTTATTTTGATTGCACTTCATGCTGATAGGGTGGTCGGAATATACCCAGAGATCAAGAATCCTATTTTCATCAACCAGCATGTAGGTGATTTCAACCTGACCAACTCCTGAGGACACTTTGTTTACTTAAGAATGAACCAACTTTAATATCTACCTATTTTTTGACTTTTTTCCACAATATGATTACTAAATGTCTAAATAAACATGCAGGTCAAGTGGTCAGGTGGCAAGAAGTTTGAGGACAAGTTTGTCGGGACGCTTCTCAAGCATGGCTACAAAGGCAAATATATGTCTAAAGATTGGCTCAAGAAGCCACTATTCATCCAATCCTTTGCTCCAACTTCACTAATTTACATCTCAAACATGACAAATGCTCCAAAACTGCTTCTAATATACGATACCACAGTTCCAACTCAAGATACCAACCAGGTAAGATCAGCAGTAAGCACTATTTTTTTTCTACCAAGTTCATCACCCGAAAACTCCTAGTTTTCAAAGACCATTTATAACCTGCAGTCATACTATGAGATAACTTCGAACGGCTATCTCGCGTTCATAAGGAAGTATGTAATTGGGATTGGGCCATGGAAGGATACAATTATCCCCCCAAAGAATAACCATCTAGGCCCTGCAACCAATCTTGTGGCACGGGCACACACTCTGAATCTTCAGGTGAGCAACACATTTCTCTCTCTTATATATACGTATATACATATGCCAGGTCTTAGATGACAGTACCATGCTGAATCATGGTGGCGTTGTAGGTGCATCCGTACACATTCAGAAATGAGAACTCATTCCTGCACTTCGACTTCCATCAAGACCCTTATGCTGAATATGAGTACTGGCTCAGAGAAATCGGAGTCGACGCGCTGTTCACCGATTTCACGGGCAGCTTGCACAAGTACCAGGAGTGGACAGCTCCACACGAAAAGAAGGAAAAGAAGTGCAGAGGACCTCCTGCATGAGATCGCCAAGACGCTGAAGGTTGATGTTCACTAAAGCTTAGGTTGCCAAGTCTGTATACCTCCTCCCTTTCAGGAGCTATTTCATTGTTGTCAGTACCGAGAAAATGAACTGGTTAATACCATTCTATGTAATTGCTTCCTATAAATCACGAGCAGAGCATCATAGAGTTCGAAAAAACTTCATTTAGTGAAATTTTTCGTTCTGTTTCTGTGGGGCATGCCAACGATTTTTAACATGGATAATTAGGTGTGCGGTCTTATTTGTTGCCTACTAACCTCGAATAAGGGTCACTCTTCCTTGCAAACAAAAAAAATATGTGCATGATCTAACTTTCCACTGTTATTCTTCCGCAAAAAAAAAAACTTCCACTGTTATTGTAGCGATTTCTGAAGATATCCTACTTCTTTTTCCCTTGTTTCTGGCTGCCTTGCTTCAAGTTTGGGTTCAGGGTTTCGCACCATCGCCCCAATTTTGGGTGTGTTTCTTTTTATCCTCCTTTCTCCCTTTTTTTTGGCTGTAATAGGCAAAGGTGTGGTGCTTTCTCAGATCCTCAATAACCCCTTCCACAACGTTTCCAGGCGCATGATAACAGGTAATGTTGTTGTGGCTTTTGAGAGTGTACATGCAATGAGAAGGAAGAAAGGGATAATTACTCTTGTGTTATTAAGTTAGACATGATGAAAGCCTATAATAGAGTGGAATGGCATTATTCGGAAGATGGGCTTTAGCATTAATTTTATCCGGCTGATTATGAAATGTGTGTCTTCAGTCATATTTTCGGTGCAAGTGAAAGGTGAGTTACTGCCGCAATTTACCCCCTCATGAGATTGCGGCGGGGAGATCCCATATCACCATTTCTTTTCCTACTGTGTGCCGAATGACTCACTTCCTTGCTCAATTCATATGGTGGTGCATATGTGGACAGGGGTATTTGAGTTTTTTTTACTGTAAACAGTAGGTAAACACCCTACTGCATTTTTTTAATAAATAATCAGCATAGAGTGTAGGGTATTTGAGTTTCAGTGAGATCACCGTGGGTATATCACTTGCTTTTTGCCGATGATAGTATGATCTTCATAGTGCAAATATTCAAAGTGCGGACAGAGTTAATGAGATCCTCCAGATTTATGCAGTCTGTTCAGGTCAAAGTGTTAATAAACTGAAGGGTGCAATTTTCTTCAGCCCCAACTCGCCAAGGAATGTGCGATAGATTGTGAAACAGAGGTTGGGTATTCTAGTCGTAGCGAGTAGATAACATAAAACTACTAGTTTATAGGCTAGGGTTCCAAAAAACTACCACATTTTATTTTTTCTCAAAAAACTACCAAACGCGCGGTCGGCTGTTTCAAAAAACCCAAAACCTCGGTGACTAGCGTTTTAACCGTTTTCCTGACCGATTGGGCCCACCGGTCAGGCCACGTGGCCTCGCGCGCTCACGGCGCAGCAGTTGACGGCCGTTAGCCCGACCCATTCGGTCGGAACAGGGTAAATACCCCTTCGTCGGTCGGGCCGTCTCCTGCTCGCTCACCCCCCTGCTCACTCTCCCACTCCCCTGCTCCCACTCCCCTGCTCTAGTACGAGCTCGCCGCCGCTAGCCGTGTTCGAGGCCGGCGGCCGTCGACCTCCTTGCCGCCATGCCTTCGTGGAACGACGAGGAAACGAGCTCCGACGATGACTGCGAGGTCGTCAGCATGGACATGGGACTTATGGTAAGTTTATTCCTTGCCACCTAGGGCTAGGGTGAGGGTTAAATGCTAGTAGGCCTAGGCTACAACCATGAATCTTGCTTAGTTTAGGGTTATTGTTGTCTCTGTGATATGGATCTTGATTAGTGAGGGTGGGGGTTGGTTGTAGGATTGAGGTAACTTAGGGTTCATCATTGTACAATTTTAGGGTTCTTGCTGATTTGGGGATTTGTTGAGTGTTTAGGGTTAATGAACAGTGCAAATTTATTGTGCTTTTGAGTGGTGATTGAAACCAGTGTTCTTTTGGTTTTTTTGGTTGCAGGAGGAACCAGACACCATTGTGGAGCCCCTTTTTTGTGGCCAACTTGAGCTTGCTGAACCCAAATGCATTCTGCCCCACATGAGGCCTATTAAGAGTGTGGCTTTTGAAGGCATTGTAACAGGAAGGCGTTTCTATGGCTGCCCAGTCCAGGTTAGATGTCAATTAAGTTTGTTACATATGGATGTTCAGTGCAGCACATGATGCAATGATTTATTACTGATAAGATAGTGGTTGTTATTTCACTTATGTTTTTCTTTGTTACTTTGAATACTTAAGCATGACATTGTAATAACTTATCATATCTCATTTATGTTATTCATTGTTAGAAAATTTCAAATTAATCATGGTAGTGAAATAAGCTAATCATGGCATTGTAATAACTTATCACTTTTATAAATGTAGGAAAATGGTGTGAATTGTGGTGTTGTAGAGTGGGTTGATGGGCCTTGGCCTCCTGTTCTTCAGAGATGTTTGTGCAAGCTATGGGAAATGTTCCATGAGCAGAACCTAGGAAGGGTACTTGACAAGGAGAAGTTTGAGAAGGAGTTGGCCAAGGTTAATACTGAACATGACAGGGAGTTGGCCAAGCTTAAGATTGAAAATGACAAGCTTTGCATTGAGTACACCAAGCTTGTAGAAGATGTATCCAAGATGTTTGATTGGCAGGATGGTAGGGTGGACAAGAAGGTGAACCAGAAACAAGTGGAGGGGGAAGAACTTGAGAAGAAGAAGAAGAAGAAGGTAGAGGAGAAAGCTAGGTTGGAGGTGCAGATGGAAAAGCTTAAACTTGCAAATTAGCAGAGGTGCATTTTGCAGAGCCAAGTAGGCTGATATCATCAAGAACACCAAGAAGGCTAAAGAAGGAGAAGGCAAAGCTTGAGCAAGTTGCTGCTGAGCTGCTGAAAGATGGGTATGGCAGCAAGGATAAGTTAGAGCAAATCAAGGCCATCCTTGAGTCATGAAGTTGCTGTGAAATGTTGGTGAAGTACATCCAAGGCCTATATACAAGGATGTGGCCTAACTGTCTCAAGTGATTATATGGGTGTACATTTTGGGGGAATGTGAAGTTAACCTAGGGTTTGGCACTGCATTTGAACTTTAGTGTCTTATGTAAGAACCATATTTGCTATGTTCTTAAGTATGTTGTAATGGATCTCCAATGCTATGGTATTAAGGAGTAAGTGTTGTAATGGATCTTATATGTTGTTGGCCACTAGTCTCTATTCTTCTTCTCTGTTATCTGTATTTAGAACTCATATATTTATGTATAGGGGTGTTGGGCTTAGTGGGTCACTAGTCTCTAACCAAATGAAACTGCCCTAGGCCTACTAAAACCCACCCCTCCACCACTGTCAATATAAACCCCTCCCCACCCTGGCCACCCTTTCCCAGCCACTCCATCAGCCGCCACCCACATCAAACCCTAGAGATGGATCCTGACATGGGAGATGTCACAGAGGAGGAGGGAGAGGCCGTGGAGGTGAGGCCTCCAGCAGCACAACAGAGGAGGAGGAGGCGTAGGCAGAGGGAAGAGGTGGCTGCCCAGGATGAGAAGGAGCTTGAGTACAACCGCCGGCTCTCTGATAAGGTGCTGGAGAAGTGCAATGATGAAGAGGTTGATCTTGTTTTCCCTGGTGGCAGGGGAAGGAGCTTCAAGAGAATCATTGCTTGGGCGAGGAGAAGAGCAGTCATGGCTCCTCATCCAGCTACTAAGGCTAAGTGGGTTCGTTTCCTCGAGCATTATGACTGATCTGTCTATCTCTCTCTCTCTCTCTCTCTCTCTATCTATCTATCTATCTATCTATCTATCTATCTATCTATCTATCTATCTATCTATCTATCTATCTATCTATCTATCTATGCTACTCTGAATCTACACACGCTACTCTGAATCTATGTATGCTACTCTGAATTTATTTATGCTACTCGGAATCAGTGTATACTACTCTCAGAAAAATAACTGACTGAATCAACACCAGATTAACTGTCTGAACCAACACAAGATTAACTGACTGAATATCTCTGAAAGCACACAGGAAAAACCACAGAAAAAAGTATAGTTACTACAAACCACATCAGTTCAACCTAAAGACACAAATCTAGCCATATTTGTTCACTTACATAAACACAACCAACCCAAATGAACTCAAGTTCAGATACAGACATGCTATCTAGTTACCACTTGCATAAAAATAGTCTTTCAGCCTCCCACTTGGCTTCCTGATCCTCTTTGATCGAGCCTGGACAATAGTTGAAGTTGATTGCCTTGGTGCAATGAATGTTCTTCTCTGGGCACTTGCAAGCTTGGTGTTCTTTGCTAGAGATGTTGTAGATGATCTGGTGTTCTTAGTAGGAGAAGAAGTGTTGGTGCTTTTCTTTGTAGCTGGTGTTGTTGCCGATGCTGGAGAAGTGTTAGTCCTACTCCTCTTAGCTAGTCCTTGTGCTGCTGCTGCTGCCGGAATAGTTGAAGCAACCCTTTTATTTGACCTAGGAGTAGCAATTGGACCTGGTGAAGGTGTAGAAGTTGTAGCTCTTGCTGCAGAAGGTACTCTTGGAGGCCTCTGAGCATTTGTAGCCATAGAAGAACCAGCTTGAGAGTAATTTGCTCTATTTTCCTACACAATTAAGAAACATTGTAAAAAATGAAACAATGAAATGAAACATTGCCTCAAATGACCTGGTGCTTGTTCATCCTCATCTGAAACTTAGGCTTCAAAGGGTCACCACAATTGTTGAACCTACGGCCTTGCTTCTTGCAGTTGCTACATGTCACAGTACCAATTCTTGAGGTGTCCTTTTTTGCTGGCACCTCAAATATACCTTACCTCCCGACAGTTCGCTTTTCCCCTTCTTTTCTTTGAACACTGGTGGAGATATGTCATCTCGAGGTGTATGAGGCCAGTGGTCAGGACCTGGAACTGGGAAAATTATATGCTTGTATGTTTCACAGTACATGGGCTTTTTGAAGAAATCATTGACAAAGTCTTCAGGATGTAGCTTCACTTTCTGCATTGCAGCAATGGCATGATGATACGTCCATTTTGCATCATGCTTTTATATCAATATTTATTGCATTATGGGCTGTTATTACACGTTATATCACAATACTTATGCCTTTTCTCTCTTATTTTATAAGGTTTACATGAAGAGGGAGAATGCCGGCAACTGGAATTCTGGACTGGAAAAGGAGCAAATATTAGAGACCTATTATGCACAACTCCAAAAGTCCTGAAACTTCAGGAGATTAATTTTGGAATATATAAAAAATATTGGGCGAAGAAAGGACTAAAGGGGGGCCACCAATCAGCCACGAGGGTGGAGGACGTGCCCTACCCCCTAGGCGCTCCCCCTATCTCGTGGGCCCCCTGGCAGGCCCTCGATGCCCATCTTCTGCTATATGGTGTCTTTTTCCTTGAAAAAAAAATCAGGGAGAAGCTTTCGGGATGAAGCGCTGCCGTCTCGAGGCGGAACCTGGGCAGGACCAATCTAGGGCTTCGACAGAGCTGTTCTGCCGGGGAAACTTCCCTTCGGGAGGGGGAAATCACTGCGCATCACCATCGATCCTCTCATCGAGAGGGGGTCAATCTCCATCAACATCTTCACCAGCACCATCTCCTCTCAAACTCTAGTTCATCTCTTGTATCCGATCTTTGTCTCAAAACCTCAGATTGGTACCTGTGGGTTGCTAGTAGTGTTGATTACTCCTTGTAGTTGATGCTAGTTGGTTTATTCGATGGAAGATCATATGTTCAGATCCTTAATGCTATTCAATACTCCTCTGATTATGAACATGAATATGCTTTGTGAGTAGTTACGTTTGTCCCTGAGGACATGGGAGAAGTCTTGTTATAAGTAATCATGTGAATTTGGTATTCGTTCGATATTTTGATGAGATGTATGTTGTTTCTCCTCTAGTGGTGTTATGTGAACGTTGACTACATGACACTTCACCATGATTTGGGCCTAGGGGAAGGCACTGGGAAGTAATAAGTAGATGATGGGTTGCTAGAGTGAAAGAAGCTTAAACCCTAGTTTGTGCGTTGCTTCGTAAGGGGCTGATTTGGATCCATATGTTTCATGCTATGGTTAGGTTTACCTTAATTCTTCTTTCCTAGTTGCGGATGCTTGTGAGATGGGTTAATTATAAGTGGGAGGCTTGTCCAAGTAAGGACAGTACCCAAGAACCAGTCCACCCACATATGAAATTATCAAAGTAACGAACGCGAATCATATGAGCATGATGAAAACTAGCTTGATAGTAATTCCCATGTGTCCTCGGGAGCACTTTGCTTTATATAAGAGTTCGTCCAGGCTTGTCCTTTGCTACAAAAAAAGGATTGGGACACCTTGCTGCACCTTGTTACTATTGTTACTTGTTACCCATTACGAATTACCTTATCACAAAACTATCTGTTACCGATAATTTCAGTGCTTGCAGAGAATACCTTACTGAAAACCGCTTCGTTTCCTTCTGCTCCTCGTTGGGTTCGACACTCTTACTTATCGAAAGGACTACGATAAATCCCCTATACTTGTGGGTCATCAAGACTCTTTTCTGGCGCCGTTGCAGGGTAGTGAAGCAACTTTGATAAGTGGAATTTGGTAAGGAAACATTTATATAGTGTGCTGAAATTTACTGTCGCTAGTTACTATGGAAAATAATCCTTGAGGGGCTTGTTCGGGGTATCTTCACCTTTACTAGAAGAGCAAAGAGTTTCTCCTCAACCTACTGAACCTACTAAAAATATTTACTTTGAAATTCCTTCGGGTATGATAGAGAAACTGCTAGCTAATCCCTATATAGGAGATGGAACATTACATCCCGATATGCACCTAATCTATGTGGATGAAGTTTGTGGATTATTTAAGCTTGCAGGTATTCCTGAGGATGTTGTCAAGAAGAAGGTCTTCCCTTTATCTTTGAAGGGAAAGGCATTGACATGGTATAGGCTATGTGATGATATTGGATCATGGAACTACAATCGATTGAAATTGGAATTTCATCAGAAGTTTTATCCTATGCATCTGGTTCATCATGATTGGAATTATATATATATATATATATATATATATATATATATATATATATAAATATAATTTTGGCCTCATGAAGGAGAAAGTATCTCTCAAGCTTGGGGGAGGCTTAAGTCAATGTTATATTCATGCCCCAATCATGATCTCTCAAGAGAAATTATTATTCAAAACATTTATGCTCGGCTTTCTCATAATGATCGGTCCGTGCTCGATACTTCTTGTACTGGTTCTTTTATGATGAAGACTATTGAATTCAAATGGGACTTATTGGAAAGAATTAAACGCAACTCTGAAGATTGGGAACTCGACGAAGGTAAGGAGTCAGGTATAAACCTTAAGTTTGATTGTGTTAAATCTTTTATGGATACTGATGTTTTTCGTGAATTTAGCACTAAATATGGACTTGACTCTGAGATAGTAGCCTCTTTCTGTGAATCATTTTCTACTCATGTTGATCTCCCTAAGGAGAAGTGGTTTAAATATCATCCTCCCATTAAAGTGAAAGTACTAGAACCTATTAAAGTTGAAGAAGAAACTATTACTTATAATGTTGATCCTATTGTTCCTACTGCCTATATTGAGAAACCTCCTTTCCCTGTTAGAATAAAGGATCATGCTCAAGCTTCAACTGTGGTTCGTAAGAGTTATACTAGAACACCTACACCCCCTGAACAAATTAAAGTTGAACCTAGTATTGCTATGGTTAAAGATCTTTTGGTCGATAATATTGATGGGCATGTTATTTGTTTCTATGATGAAGCTACTAGAATTTCTAAACCTGATACTAAAGGTAAACATAGACTTGTTGTTGGCATGCCTGTTGTTTCTATTAAAATAGGAGATCATTGTTATCATGGTTTATGTGATATGGGTGCTAGTGTGAGTGCAATACCTTATACCTTATATAAAGAAATTATGAATGATATTGCACCTGCTGAGATAGAGGATATTGATGTTAATATTAAGCTTGCCAATAGAGATACTATATCACCAGTTGGGATTGTTAGAGATGTTGAAGTCTTGTGTGGGAAAATTAAATATCGTATTGATTTTCTTGTTCTTCGTTCCCCACAAGATAACTTTTGTCCCATTATATTTGGTAGACCCTTCTTGAATATTGTTAATGCTAAGATATACTGCGAAAAGGATATTGTTATTGTTGGTTTAGGGGATATGTCTCATGACTTTAATTTTTCTAAATTCCGTAGACAACCTCATGATAAAAAATTGCCTAGTAAGGATGAAATTATTGGTCTTGCTTCTATTGCCGTGCCTCCTAATGATCCTTTAGAACAATATTTGCTAGACCATGAAAATGATATGTTTATGAATGAAAGAAGGGAAATAGATGAAGTATCCTTTAAGCAAGGACCTATTTTGAAACACAACTTGCCTATTGAAATCCTTGGGGATCCTCCTCCACGTAAGTGTGATCCTGTGTTTGAGCTTAAACAATTACCAGATACTTTGAAATATGCTTATCTCGATGAAAAGAAGATATATCCTATTATTATGAGTGCTAACTTTTCAGAGCATGAAGAAAATAAATTATTGAAAACTCTTAAGAAGCACCGTGCCGCTATTGGATATACTCTTGATGATCTTAAGGGCATTAGCCCCACTCTATGTCAGCACAAAATAAAATTGGAGAAAGATGCTAAACCGGTTGTTGATCATCAACGATGGTTAAAACCTAAGATGAAAGAAGTGGTAAGAAATGAAATACTAAAGCTTCTGCAGGCAGGTATAATTTATCCTATTGCTGATAGTCAGTGGGTAAGCCCCATTCATTATGTCCCCAAGAAGGGAGGTATTACTGTTGTTCCTAATGATAAGAATGAATTGATCCCACAAAGAATTGTTACAGGATATAGAATGGTAATTGATTTCCACAAATTAAATAAAGCTACTAGAAAAGATCATTACCCTCTACCTTTTATTGATAAAAGGCTAGAAAGGCTATCCAAACATACACATTTTTGCTTTCTAGATGGTTATTTTGGCTTCTCTCAAATACTTGTGTCAAAAGAGGATCAGGAAAATACCACTTTTACTTTCCCTTTCGGTACTTTTGCTTATAGACATATGCCTTTTGGTTTATGCAATGCACTTGCTACATTTTAAAGATGTATGACTGCTATATTGTCTGGCTTTTGTGAAAAGATTGTTGAGGTTTTCATGGATGATTTCTCCGTTTACGGAACTTCTTTTGATGATTGCTTAAGAAACCTTGATCGAGTTTTGCAGAGATGCGAAGAAACTAATCTTGTCTTGAATTGGGAGGAGTGCCACTTTATGGTTAATGAAGGTATTGTCTTGGGGCATAAAATTTCTGAAAGAGGTATCGAAGTTGATAAAGCTAAAGTAGATGCTATTGAAAAGATGTTGTGTCCTGAAGATATCAAAGGTATAAGAAGTTTCCTTGGTCATGTTGGTTTCTATAGGAGGTTCCTTAAAGACTTGTCTAAAATTTCTAGGCCTCTCACTAATCTCTTGCAAAAGGATGTTCCTTTTGTTTTTTATGATGATTGTGTAGAAGCATTTGAAATACTTAAGAAAGCCTTGGTTTCTGCACCTATTGTTCAGCCACCTAAATGGAATTTACCCTTTGAAATTATGTGTGATGCTAGTGATTATGCAGTTGGTGTTGTTCTAGGCAAAGAGTTAATAAAAAATAGAAAGTTATTCATTATGCTAGTAAAACTCTAGACAGTGCCCGAAGAAATTGTGCTACTACAGAAAAATAATTTTTAGCAGTTGTATTTGCTTGTGATAAGTTCAGACCTTATATTGTTGATTCCAAAGTAACTGTTCACACTGATCATGCTGCTATTAAATATCTTATGGAAAAGAAAGATGCTAAACCTAGACTTATTAGATGGGTTCTCTTGCTACAAGAATTTGATTTGCATATTATTGATAGAAAGGGAGCTGAGAACCCTGTCGCAGACAACTTATCTAGGTCAGAAAGTGTTCTTAATGACCCACTGCCTATTAATGATAGCTTTCTTGACGAACAATTAGCTGTTGCTACGTCTTGAGCTTGCGTTGGTTTTCCTTGAAGAGGAAAGGGTGATGCAGCAATAGTAGCGTAAGTATTTCCCTCAGTTTTTGAGAACCAAGGTATCAATCCAGTAGGAGGCTCCTAAAAAGTCCCACACACCTACACAAACAAACAAAGAACTCGCAATCAACGCAATAACGGGGTTGTCAATCCCTTCACGGCCACTTGCGAAAGTGAGATCTGATAGAGATAGTATGATAAGATAAATATATTTTTGGTATTTTATAATATAGATTGGAAAAGTAAAGAAGCAAATAAAAGTAGATTAAAAGCTTATATGATAAAAGATAGACCCGGGGGCCATAGGTTTCACTAGTGGCTTCTCTCAAGATAGCATAAGTATTACGGTGGGTGAACAAATTACTGTCGAGCAATTGATAGAAAAGCGAATAATTATGAGATTATCTAGGCATGATCATGTATATAGGCATCACGTCCGCAACAAGTAGACCAATTCCTGCCTGCATCTACTACTATTACTCCACACATCGATCGCTATCCAGCATGCATCTAGAGTATTAAGTTCATAAGAACAGAGTAACCGCATTAAGAAAGATGACATGACGTAGAGGGATAAACTCATGCAATATGATATAAACCCCATCTTTTTATCCTTGATGGCAACAATACAATACGTGCCTTGCAACCCCTATTGTCACTGGGTAAGGACACCGCAAGATTGAACCCAAAGCTAAGCACTTCTCCCATGTCAAGAAAGATCAATCTAGCAGACCAAACCAAACTAATAATTCGAAGAGACTTGCAAGATAACTCAATCACACATAAAAGAATTCAGAGGAGATTCAAATATTTCTCATAGATAAACTTGATCATAAACCCACAATTCATCGGATCTCTACAAACACACCACAAAAAGAGTTACATTGAATAGATCTCCACAAGAGAGGGGGAGAACATGGTATTGAGGTCCAAAAAGAGAGAAGAAGCCATCTAGCTAATAAATATGGACCCGAAGGTCTGTGGTAAACTACTCATAACTCATCGGAGGGGCTATGGTGTTGATGTAGAAGCCCTCCGTGGTCGATTCCCCCTCCGGTGGAGCGCCGATGAAGGCTCCAAGATGGGATCTCGCGGATACAAAAGGTTACGGTGGTGGAAATTGTTTTTCGTTGGCTCCCTGGACGTTTTCGGGGTACGTGGGTATGTATAGGAGGAAGAAGTAGGTCGGTGGCCGCCCGAGGGGCCCACGAGATAGGAGGGCGCGCCCAGGGGGGTGGGCGCGCCCTCCACCCTTGTGGCCGCATCGGCTGCTTCTTGGCTTGCACTCCAAGTCCTCTGGCACGTTTGTTCCAAAAATCACCCTCCCAAAGGTTTCATTCCGTTTGGACTCCGTTTGTTATTCCTTTTTTCGAAATACTGAAATAGGCAAAAAACAGCAATACGGGTTGGGCCTTCGGTTAGTAGGTTAGTCGTAAAAATGATATAAATGTGCAAAATAAAGCCCATAAACATCCAAAAGGGGTAATATAATAGCATGGAACAATAAAAAATTATAGATACGTTGGAGACGTATGAAGCATCCCCAAGCTTAATTCCTGCTCGTCCTCGAGTAGGTAAATGATAAAAACAGAATTTTTGATGTGGAATGCTACCTAGCATAATTCTCAATGTAATTTTTCTTTATTGTGGCATGATTGTTCAGATCCAAATGATTCAAGATAAAAGCTTATAAAACATAAAAAATAATAATGCTTCGAAGCATACTAACAAATAATCATGTCCTATCAAAATAGCATAGCCAAAAGAAATATTATCCCTACAAAATCATATAGTTAGGCCATGCTTCATTTTCATTACACAACATACTCCCATCATGAACAACCCCGATGACGAGCCGAGCAATTGGTTCATACTTTTTAACGCGCTTCAGCTTTTTCAACTCTTACGCAATACATGAGCGCAAGCCATGAACATAGCACTATGGTGGTATATGGTGGTGGTTGTGAGGACAAAAAGGGAGAAGATAGTCTCACATCAACTAGGCGTATCAATGGGCTATGGAGATGCCCATCGATAGATATCAATGTGAGTGAGTAGGGATTTCCATGCAACAGATGCACTAGAGCTATAAATATATGAAAGCTCAACAAAAGAAACTAAGTGGGTGTGCATCCAACTCGCTTGCTCATGAAGACCTAGTGCATTTTGAGGAAGCCCATCATTGGAATATACAAGCCAAGTTCTATAATGAAAAATTTCCACTTAGTATATGAAAGTGACAACATAGGAGACTCTCTATCATGAAGATCATGGGGCTATTTTGAAGCACAAGTGTGGTAAAAGGGTAGTAGCATTGTCCCTTTTCTCTTTTTCTCTCGTTTATTATTTTTTCCTTTTTTTTCTTTTTTCTCTTTTTTCTTAGCCTTTTTTTCTTTTTGGCCTTTCTCTTTTTTTTCTTTTTTTCTTTTCGTAAAGTCTGAAGTTTCATCCCGACTTGTGGGGGAATCATAGTCTTCATCATCCTTTCCTCACTAGGACAATGCTCTAATAATGAAGATCATCACACTTTTATTGATTTACAACTCAAGAATTACAACTCAAAACTAGAACAAGATATGACTCTATATGAATGCCTCCGGCGGTGTACCGGGATATGCAATGAATCAAGAGTGACATGTATGTTATGAAGGTGGCCTTGCCACAAATACGATGTCAACTAGATGATCATGCAAAGATCACTATGACAATGATGAAGCGTGTCATAACAAATAGAACAGTGGAAAGTTGCATGGCAATATATCTCGGAATGGCTATGGAAAAGCCATAATAGGTAGGTATGGTGGCTGTTTTGAGGAAGGTAAATAATGGTTGCATGATACTGGCGAAAGTTGCGCGACACAATAGAGGCTAGCAAAGTGGAAGGGTGAGTGTGCGCATATCCATGGACTCACATTAGTCATAAAGAACTCATATACTTATTGCAAAAGTCTACTTAGCCCTCGAAGCAAATTACTACTGCACATGCCCCTAGATGGATAGATTGGTAGCAAAAGACTATCGCTCGTCCCCGACTGCCACTCATAAGGAAGACAATCAAAAGAACACCTCATGCAACAAATTTGTCACACAACTTTTACCATACGTGCATGCTATGGGACTTGCCAACTTCAAGACAAGTATTTCTCAATTTCATAATTACCCACTAGCATGACTCTAACATTACTACCTCTATATCTCAAAACAATTATCAAGCATCAAATTGATCCTAGTGTTTTATGCACTTTCTATGATAGTTTTTATTATACCCAACTTGGATGCTCACCATTCTAGGACCAAATTTATAACCATAGCAAATACCATGCTGTTCTAAAAGACTCTCAAAATAATATAAGTGAAGCATGGGAGATCAACAATTTCTTCAAAATTAGGCCACCGCCGTGCTCTAAAAGATATAAGTGAAGCACTAGAGCAAATACTATCTAGCTCAAAAGATATAAGTGAAACACATAGAGTATTCTAGCAAATTTTAATAAAGTGGGATTCTCCCAAAAGGTGTGTACAGCAAGTATGATTGTGGTAAACTAAAAAGCAAAGACTAGTATCATATAGGACGCTCCAAGCAAAACACCTATCATGTGGCGAATAAAAATATAGCTCCAAGTAAAGTTACCGATAAACGAAGACGAAAGAGGGGATACCTTCCGGGGGCATCCCCAAGCTTGGGCTTTTGGCTATTCTTGAATATCTTGGGGTGCCATGGGCATCCCCAAGCTTAGGCTTTTGCCACTCCTTATTCCATAGTCCATCAAATCTTTACCCAAAACTTGAAAACTTCACAACACAAAACTCAACAGGAAATCTTATAAGCTCCATTAGTGAAAGAAAACAAAACCACTACATAAGGTACTGTAATGAACTCATTTTTATTTAAATTTGTGTTAAACCTACTGTATTCCAAGTTCTCTATGGTTCATACTACTTAATACTAGCCATATATGCATCAAAATAAGCAAACAACACACGAAAAACAGAATCTGTCAGAAACAGAACAGTCTGTAGAAATCTGTAACTAACGCAAACTTATGGAACTCTAAAATTATTACCAAAATAGGAAGTCCTGGACAATTTGTCTGTTGATCAGAAGCAAAAAGAATCAACACAAAATCACGTTTCTGTGATTTAACAAAACTAATTTCGTGCGTGCAAAGTTTCTGTTTTTAGCAAAATCAAATCAACTATCAGCATAGGTTATCCTATAGGTTCTACTTGGAACAAACACTAATTAAAACATAAAAACACATCTAAATAGAAGGTATATGCAAAATTTATTACTAAACAGAAACAAAAACAAAAAACACAAATAAAATTGGGTTTCCTCCCAACTAGCACTATCGTTTAACGCCCCTAGCTAGGCATAAAAGCGAAGATAGATCTACGTAGTGCCATCTTTGGCACTCAATTCATAAGTAGCCCGAATAATAGATTCATAAGGTAATTTAACTTTCTTTCTTGGGAAGTGCTCCATGCATTTCCTTAATGGAAATTGGAATCTAATATTCCCTTCCTTCATATGAATAATTGTGCCAATCGTTCTAAGGAAAGATCTACCAAGAATAATAGGGCAAGAAAGATTGCAATCTATATCAAGAACGATAAAATCTATGGGCACCAAATTTCTATTTGCAAAAATGAGGACATCATTGATCCTTCCCATTGGCTTTTTAATGGTGGAATCCGCAAGGTGCAAATTTAAAGAGCAATCATCAAGATCATGGAAACCTAGAATATGACATAGAGTTTTCAGAATTGTGGAAACACTAGCACCCAAATCACACAAAGCAAAACACTCATGATCTTTAATTTTAATCTTTATAGTAGGTTCCCACTCATCATTAAGTTTTCTAGGTACAGAAACTTCCAAATTAAGTTTTTCATCATAACATTGCATCAAGGCATCAACGATATGTTTGGTAAAAGCTTTATTTTGACTATAAGCATGAGGAGAATTAACAACGGATTGCAACAAGGAAATACAACCTTCTAAAGAACAATTATCATAATCAAACTCCTTGAAATCCGAGATAGTGGGTTCAATGCTATTTAAAGAATTGACCTCTCCAATCCCACTTTTACCAAATTTAGCATCAAGATCTAAAAACTCCGAATTATTGGGACGCCTTCTAACTAAAGTTGACTCATCTCCAGTCCCATTATTATCAAGATTCATATTGCAAAATAAAGATCTAATAGGGGACACATCAATAAATTTAAGATCTTCATCATTATTTTCACGGAAACTAGAAGAACACGCCTGTACAAAGCAATCTTTCTTAGCACGCAATCTAGCGGTTCTTTCCTTGCACTCATCAATGGAAATTCTCATTGCTTTGAGAAACTCATTGATATCATGTTTAGGAGGAGTAGATCTAAGTTTAAGAGAATCAACATCAAGCTAAAGTCTATCAACGTTCCTAGCCAAATCATCAACTTTGAGCAACTTTTCTTCAAGCAAGGCATTAAAATTCTTTTGAGAGATCATAAATTCTTTGACACTATTCTCCAAATCAGAGGGCATCTTATTAAAATTAACATAAGAATTATTGTAGGAATTTGCATAATTATTAGAGGAATTACTAGGGAACGGTCTAGGATTAAAGTTTCCTCCATAAGCATTGTTTCCAAATCTATTCCTACCAACAAAATTCACATCCATAGATTCATTATTATTCTCAATAAAAGTAGACAAAGGCATATCATTGGGATCAAAAGGAGCACTCTTAGTAGCAAATAATTTCATAAGTTCATCCATCTTTCCACTCAAAACATTGATTTCCTCTATAGCATGCACTTTTTTACTAGTAGATCTTTCAGTGTGCCATTGAGAATAATTAGCCATAATATTATCAAGAAGTTTTGTAGCATGTCCTAACGTGATTTCCATAAACATGCCTCCTGCGGCCGAATCTAAAAGATTTCTAGAAGCAAAGTTCAAACCGGCATAAAATTTTTGTATGATCATCCATAAATTCAAACCATGAGTAGGGCAATTGCGAATCATCAATTTCATTCTTTCCCAAGATTGGGCAACATACTCATGATCTAGTTGTTTAAAATTCATAATATCGTTCCGAAGAGTGATGATCTTAGCGGGAGGAAAATGTTTAGAGATAAAAGCATCTTTGCACTTGTTCCAAGAATCAATACTATTTTTAGGCAAAGACAAAAACCAAACTTTAGCACGATCTCTAAGTGAAAATGGAAATAACTTCAATTTAACAATATCATTATCCGTATCTTTCTTCTTTTGCATAACGCACAAATCAACAAAGTTGTTTAGATGGGTAGCGGCATCTTCACTAGGAAGGCCGGCGAATTGATCTTTCATAACAAGATCCAGCAAAGCAGTATTGATTTCACAAGACTCAACATCATTAAGAGGAGCAATCGGAGTACTAAGGAAATCATTATTATTGGTATTGGAGAAATCACACAATTTGGTATTATCTTGCGCCATGGCAACAAGTAATCCAACACACAAGAAAACACAAAAAGGAAAGCGAAAGAGAGAGAGGAGAAGATTGGGAAAGAGAAGGCAAATAAAACGACAAGGGTGAAGTGGGGGAGAAGAAAACGAGAGGCAAATTGCAAATAATGTAAATGCGAGAGAGATGAGTTTGTGATGGGCACTTGGTATGTCTTGACTTGAGCGAAGACCTCCCTGGCAATGGCGCCAGAAATCCTTCTTGCTACGCCCTGAGCTTGAATTGGTTTTTGCTTGAAGAGGAAAGGGTGATGCAGCAATAGTAGCGTAAGTATTTCCCTCGGTTTTTGAGAACCAAGGTATCAATCCTGTAGGAGGCTCCTCAAAAGTCCCACGCACCAACACAAACAAACAAAGAACTCGCAACCAACGCAATAAAGGGGTTGTCAATCCCTTCACGGCCACTTGCGAAAGTGAGATTTGATAGAGATAGTATGATAAGATAAATATATTTTTGGTATTTTACAATATAGATTGGAAAAGTAAAGATGCAAATAAAAGTAGATTGAAAGCTTATATGATAAAAGATAGACCCGGGGGCCATAGGTTTCACTAGTGGCTTCTCTCAAGATAGCATAAGTATTACGGTGGGTGAACAAATTACTGTCGAGCAATTGATAGAAAAGCGAACAATTATGAGATTATCTAGGCATGATCATGTATATAGGCATCATGTCCGCAACAAGTAGACCGACTCCTGCCTGCATCTACTACTATTACTCCACACATCGACCGCTATCCAGCATGCATCTAGAGCATTAAGTTCATAAGAACAGAGTAACGCATTAGGAAAGATGACATGATGTAGAGGGATAAACTCATGCAATATGATATAAACCCCATCTTTTTATCCTCGATGGCAACAATACAATACATGCCTTGCAACCCCTATTGTCACTGGGTAAGGACACCGCAAGATTGAACCCAAAGCTAAGCACTTCTCCCATGGCAAGAAAGATCAATCTAGTAGGCCAAACCAAACTGATAATTCGAAGATACTTGCAAAGATAACTCAATCACACATAAAATATTTCAGAGGAGATTCAAATATTTCTCATACGTAAACTTGATCATAAACCCACAATTCATCGGATCTCGACAAACACACCGCCAAAAGAGTTACATTGAATAGATCTCCACAAGAGAGGGGGAGAACATGGTATTGAGATCCAAAAAGAGAGAAGAAGCCATCTAGCTAATAACTATGGACCCAAAGGTCTGTGGTAAACTACTCACAACTCATCGGAGGGGCTATGGTGTTGATGTAGAAGCCCTCCGGGGTCGGTTCCCCCTCCGACGGAGCACCGACGAAGGCTCCAAGATGGGATCTCACGGATACAGAAGGTTACAGTGGTGGAAATTGTTTTTCGTTGGCTCCCTGGATGTTTTCGGGGTACATGGGTATATATAGGAGGAAGAAGTAGGTCGGTGGCCGCTCGAGGGGCCCACGAGATAGGGGGCGCGCCCAGGGGGTGGGCGCGCCCTCCACCCTCGTGGCCGCCTCGGCTGCTTCTTGGCTTGCACTCCAAGTCCTCTGGATCACGTTTGTTCCAAAAATCACGCTCCCGAAGGTTTCATTCCGTTTGGACTCCGCTTGATATTCCTTTTCTTTGAAATACTGAAATAGGCAAAAAAACAGCAATACAGACTGGGCCTCCGGTTAGTAGGTTAGTACCAAAAATGATATAAATGTGCAAAATAAAGCCCATAAACATCCAAAAGGGGTAATATAATAGCATGGAACAATAAAAAAATTATAGATACGTTGGAGACGTATCAGCTGTCATAAATGCTTCTCGTACCGCTCCATGGTATGCTGATTCTGCTAATTACATTGTTGCTAAATTTATACCACCTAGTTTCACATACCAGCAAAAGAAAAAAGTTTTTCCATGATTTAAGACATTACTTTTGGGATGACCCACACCTTTATAAAGAAGGAGTAGATGGTGTTATTAGACGTTGTGTACCCGAGCATGAACATGAACAGATCGTATGCAAGTGTCACTCCGAAGCTTACGGAGGACACCACGCTGGAGATAGAACTGCGCATAAGGTATTGCGATCCGGTTTTTATTGGCCTACTCTCTTCAAGGATGCTCCTAAGTTTGTCTTGTCTTGTGATGAATGCCAGAGAATTGGTAATATTAGTGGACGTCAGGAAATGCCTATGAACTATTCACTTGTTATTGAACCATTTAATGTTTGGGGCTTTGATTATATTAAGATGCTTAAAGAAGTTAATTTTCTGAGGTTTGGAGTCCCTAGATATTTAATTACTGATGGTGGTTCACATTTTATTCATGGTACTTTTCGTAAAATGCTTGCTAAGTATGATGTTAATCATAGAATTGCGTCTTCGTATCATCCTCAGTCTAGTGGTCAAGTAGAATTGAGTAATAGAGAGATTAAATTGATTTTGCAAAAGACTGTTAATAGATATAGAAAAATTGGTCCAAGAAACTTGATGATGCATTATGGGCCTATAAAACTGCTTATAAAAATCCTATGGGTATGTCTCCATATAAAATGGTTTATTGAAAGGCATGTAATTTACCTATTGAACTAGAACATAAGGCATATTGGGCTATTAAAGAGCTCAATTTTGATTTCAAACTTGCCAGTGAGAAGAGGTTATTTGACATTAGCTCGCTTGATGAGTGGAGAACCCAAGCCTATGAGAATGCCAAGTTGTTTAAAGAAAATGTTAAAAGATGGCATGACAAAAGGATACAAAAGCGTGAGTTTAATGTAGGTGATCATGTTTTGCTATACAACTCTCATTTAGGATTTTTTGCAGGAAAATTTCTCTCTAAATGGGAAGGTCCTTACATTATCGAGGAGGTCTATCGTTCCGGTGCCATCAAAATCAACAACACCGAAGGCACAAATCTGAAGGTGGTAAACGGTCAAAGAATCAAACATTATATCTTAGGTACTCCCATAAATGTTGAAACCAACATAATTGACACCGTAACCCTGGAGGAGTACATAAGGGACACTTTCCAGAATGTTTCAAACTCCGAAAGGGAATATGTATGTGGTACGACAAGTAAACCGACTCCAAAACTGTTCTAATAGCAATTTCTCTCTGTTTTGGAATATTTAAAAAATTAGGAAAATCAAAAGTAGTCTAAAAGAGACACGTGGCAGCCATGAGGGTGGAGGGCGTGCCCTAGCCCCCTGGGCGCGCCCCCTACCTCGTGGCCACCTCGTGTGCCCTCCGGACTCTGTTTTCTTGCATGATACTTGTTTTGGTCGGTAAAAATTCATTATATAATTTCCTGGAGGTTTTGACCACCGTACCATGACAAAACCCTCTGTTTTTGTTTTGAGCTATTTTTCTGACAGATCTAGATCACCATGACGTCTCCAAGCGCCCCTAAGGACAAGTTTTTCAAGAAGGTCATCAACCCTTACCTCACAGAGGTGGTGCAACACCCTCAAACCATTTAGATGCGTGAGGGGGTGCTGCACATCCGCGATGTTGAGGGACCGAAGAAGACCGGAAGCGTGGAGACAAGACTTGAAGCAATGGAGCAATAAGTTTTCAAGTGCCAAGGGATGGTGGAACATGGAATCAACGCCAATCACATGATGATCGCGGAGTTCACCAACAATCACTAGTTGGATGCCAAGAACATCGGGGAGGCCATCTTCAAGCTTCACGAGAAAATTGAGCACCTCCAGGCCCAGATCTATGACCTGCAAAACCCAAACTGTGAGTATGAATATAGTTTTAAGAGGATGAGTTTGGCTGCAGATTTGAGGATCCCAGAGACTTGTTCATCCTTCTACGATGGTGAGCCTATGCCTTGGAAGATGGATGACAAGCCTACATCATCAACAACTCCATCATCACCACCTCCGAAGAAAGAGACATAAATACATGGGTATGGGCACTCCCCTTGGCAACTGCCAAGCTTGGGGGAGGCGCCCCAATATCGTATCACCATCACACTTCTAACTTTATCGTTTTTCTTAGTTTGATCCTTTTGGTTATATCTTGATCTACTAGAATAAAGTTTTAGTATGATCTAGCTTTGAGTTTTGTTTTGATCTCTATCTATGTAACCGAGTCCGTGAGTTCTATATAATAACGAGTAGTCTTGAGTCGAGGGCTTTGCTTTCTGGCTATAATCTTGAGGGAATAAAAGAAAGAATATAAAGAAATAAAAGGATCATAAATTGATCTTATGGAGAGTAATGACTTCACATATAAAGAGTATGATGAATAAAAGTTGTTGAGAGTGGACAAACATAGTTTTGGTCATTGTTTCAATTAATAGGAAGTAATAAAGAAAGAGAGGTTTTTCACATATAAATATACTATCTTGGACATCTTTTGTGATTGTGAGCACTCATTAAAATATGACATGCTAAAAGGTTGATGTTGGACAAGGAAGACAACATAATGGGTTATTTTTTCTTATATCCGAATAAGTTATATTGTCATGTATCATCCAACATGTGGAGCTTGCCTTTCCCCCTCATGCTAGCCAAATTATTTGCACCAAGTAGAGATACTACTTGTGCTTCCGAACATCCCTAAACCCAGTTTTGCCATGAGAGTCCACCATACCTACCTATGGATTGAGTAAGATCCTTCAAGAAATTCGCCATCGGTGCAAGCAATACAATTCACTCTCTAAATATGTATGATCTATTAGTGTGAAGAAAATAAGCTTTATACGAACTTGTGATATGGAAGAAATAAAAGCGATGGACTGCATAATAAAGGTCC
This sequence comes from Triticum aestivum, assembly GCF_018294505.1. Lineage (NCBI taxonomy): Eukaryota > Viridiplantae > Streptophyta > Magnoliopsida > Poales > Poaceae > Triticum > Triticum aestivum. The sequence continues at coordinate 174,977,633 of NC_057795.1, forward strand.
CTATCACAAGCGGCAATATAAAGTGACATTCTTTTGCATTAAGATTTTGTGCATCCAACCATAAAAGCTCACGACAACCTCTGCTTCCCTCTGCGAAGGGCCTATCTTTTATTTTTACCTTCTACCTACATCCAAGAGTCATGGTGATCTTCACCTTTCCTTTTTACACTTTATCCTTTGGCAAGCACTATGTGTTGGAGAGATCCGGATATATATATATATATATATATATATATATATATATATATATATATCCACTCGGATGTAGGTTTTCATAAAGTATTATTGTTGACATTGCCCTTGAGGTAAAAGGTTGGGAGGCGAAACTATAAGCCCCTATCTTCCTCTGTGTCCGATTGAAACTTTGTACCCATAAGTATCGTGTGAGTGTTAGCAATTGTGAAAGACTAAATGATAGTTGAGTGTGTGGACTTGCTAAAAGGCTCTTATATTGACTCTTTCCGATGTTATGATAAATTGCAATTGCTTCAATGACCGAGATCATAGTTTGTTAGTTTTCCATGAAGTTTCTGATTCATACTTTACATTGTGAATAGATTGTTACTTTAACATAAGAAATCATATGACAATATATGTTGCTATTCTAAAGATGATCATGATCCCCTCATGTCCATATTTTATTTTATCGACACCTCTATCTCTAAAGATGTGGACATACTTTCGATATCGGCTTTCGCTTGAGGACAAGCGAGGTCTAAGCTTGGGGAAGTTGATACGTCCATTTTGCATCATGCTTTTATATCAATTTTATTGCATTATGGGCTGTTATTACACTTTATATCATAGTACTTATGCCTTTTCTCTCTAATTTTATAAGGTTTACATGAAGAGGGAGAATGCCAGCAGCTGGAATTCTAGACTGGAAAAGGAGCAAATATTAGAGACCTATTCTGCAAAACTCCAAAAGTCCTGAAACTTGACGGAGATAAGTTTTGGAATATATAAAAAATATTGGGCGAAGAAAGCACCAGAGGGGGGCCACGAGTCAGCCATGAGGGTGGAGGGCGCGCCCTACCCCCTTGGCGCGCCCCCTACCTCGTGGGCCCCCTGGCAGGCCCCCGACACCCATCTTCTGCTATATGGTGTCTTTTGCCCTGAAAAAAATCAGGGAGAAGCTTTCGGGATGAAGCGCCGCCGTCTCGAGGCGGAACCTGGGCAGGACCAATCTAGGGCTCTGGCGGAGCTGTTCTGCCGGGTAAACATCCCTCCGGGAGGGGGAAATCACCGCCATCGTTATCACCATCGATCCTCTCATCGAGAGGGGGTCAATCTCCATCAACATCTTCACCAGCACCATCTCTCAAACCCTAGTTCATCTCTTGTATCCGATCTTTGTCTCAAAACCTCAGATTGCTAGCTATGGGTTGCTAGTAGTGTTGATTACTCCTTGTAGTTGACGGTAGTTGGTTTATTCGATGGAAGATCATATGTTCAGATCCTTAATGCCATTCAATACTCCTCTAATTATGAACATGAATATGCTTTGTGAGTAGTTACATTTGTTCCTGAGGACATGGGAGAAGTCTTGTTATAAGTAATCATGTGAATTTGGTATTTGTTCGATATTTTGGTGACATGTATGTTGTCTCTCCTCTAGTTGTGTTATGTGAACGTCGACTACATGACACTTCACATGATTTGGGCCTAGGGGAAGCCATTGGGAAGTAATAAGTAGACGATGGGTTGCTAGAGTGACAGAAGCTTAAACCCTAGTTTGTGCGTTGCTTCATAAGGGGCTAATTTGGATCCATATGTTTCATCCTATGGTTAGGTTTACCTTAATTCTTCTGTAATTGCGGGTGCTTACGAGAGGGGTTAATCATAAGTGGGAGGCTTGTCCAAGTAAGGATAGCACCCAAGCTCCGGTCCACCCACATATCAAATTATCAAAGTAAAGAACACGAATCATATGAGCATGATGAAAGCTGGCTTGACAGTAATTGCCATGTGTCCCCGGGAGCACTTTGCTTTATATAAGAGTTCGTCCAGGCTTGTGCCTTGCTACAAAAAAGGATTGGACCACCTTGCTGCACCTTGTTTACTCTTGTTACTTGTTACCCGTTATGAATTACCTTATCACAAAACTATCTGTTACTGATAACTTCAGTGGTTGCAGAGAATACCTTACTGAAACCGCTTGTAATTTCCTTCTGCTCCTCATTGGGTTCGACCCTCTTACTTATCGAAAGGACTATGATAGATCCCCTATACTTGTGGGTCATCACATGACTACAAGGCACAACTGTCATGTCCCACCTCCTACAGTCACATGTATAGTTGTTCAAGTTTACACAATATGTGGTCTCAGAACTACTAGTCACTTGCTAGATGCCTGGACCTACCATGTATGCTTCAAAATACTTAGCCCACTTCTTGCCTTCTTCTAAAATTACTGAGTAGGTTGATGTGATCTCCCATTTTCATGACTCTGTTTTCTCTCTGATTTTCTGAAACTTGATCATCAAGTTTGTTCTTATGCCCTCCAACATAGTCCTAATTGTCTTGTTCCTAAGAGCATCTCCAGCCGCCCCCCCAAGAAGCCCCCCAGAGCCACTTTTTGAGCGCTAGCGAACGCAATTTTTTCCAGTCGTCACCCCAAAACATCAAATTTCACCGGATTTGCGCTAAATTGTCGTCGACGGCCCCAGGGCAAACCCAGCCCCCTGGGGGCAGCTAGGGGCGTGATACGTCTCCAACCTATCTATAATTTTTGATTGTTCCATGATGTTATATTATCATTTTTGGATGTTTTACAATCATTTTATATCATTTTTTGGTACAAACCTATTGACATAGTGCCCAGTGCTAGTTGCTGTTTTCTGCTTGTTTTTTACATAGCAGGAAATCAATACCAAATGGAGTTCAAACACAACAAAACTTTTTGTGGATTTTTTCTTGACTAGAAGACACAAGTTGGGACAAAGAAGTACCAGAGGGGTGCTCCGAGGGGAGCACAACCCACCAGGGCGCGCCTGGGGGCCCAGGCGCGCCCAGGTGGGTTGTGCCCACTGATAACCCACAAGTATAGGGGATCACAACAGTTTTCGAGGGTAGAGTATTCAACCCAAATTTATTGATTCGACACAAGGGGAGCCAAAGAATATTCTCAAGTATTAGCAGTTGAGTTGTCAATTCAAACACACCTGGATAACTTAGTATCTGCAGCAAAGTATTTAGTAGCAAAGTAGTATGATAGTAACGGTAACAGTGGCAAAAGTAATGGTAGCAGTTTTGTAGTGATTATAACAGTAGCAACGGTAAAGTAAATAAGCAAAGCACAATATGTGAAAAGCTCGTAGGCATTGGATCAGTGATGGATAATTATGTCGGATGCGGTTCCTCATGTAATAGTTATAACCTAGGGTGACACAGAACTAGCTCCAGTTCATCAATGTAATGTAGGCATGCATTCTAAATATAGTCATACGTGCTTATGGAAAAGAACTTGCATGGCATCTTTTGTCCTACCCTCCCGTGGAAGCGGGGTCCTAATGGAAACTAAGGGATATTAAGGCCTCCTTTTAATAGAGTACCGGACCAAAGCATTAACACATAGTGAATACATGAACTCCTCAAACTACGGTCATCATCGAGAAGTATCCCGATTATTGTCACTTCGGGGTTGTTGGATCATAACACATAATAGGTGACTATAGACTTGCAAGATAGGATCAAGAACTCACATTTATTCATGAAAACATAATAGGTTCAGATCAGAAATCATGGCACTCAGGCCCTAGTGACAAGCATTAGGCGTAGCAAATTCATAGCAACATCAATCTCAGGACATAGTGGATACTAGGGATCAAACCCTAACAAAACTAACTTGATTACATGGTAAATCTCATCCAACCCATCATCGTCCAGCAAGCCTACGATGGAATTAATCACGCACGGCGGTGAGTATCATGAAATTAGTGATGGAGGATGGTTGATAATGACAAAGGCGACGAATCCCCCTCTCTGGAGCCCCGAATGGACTCCAGATCAGCCCTCCCGAGAGAGATTAGGGCTTGGCGGTGGCTCCGTATCGTAAAACATGATGAAACTTTCTCTCTGATTTTTTTCTCTGCGAAAGCAAATATATAGAGTTGGAGTTGAGGTCGGTGGACATCCAGGGGGCCCACGAGGCAGGGTCCGCGCCCAGGGGGAGGGGGCACGCCCCCACCCTCGTGGACAGGGTGTGGGCCCCCTGGCCTTGATTCTTTTGCCAGTATTTTTTTATATATTTTGAAAAGTTCCTCCGTGGATTTTCAGGTCATTCCGAGAACTTTTGTTTTTGCACAAAAATAACACCATGGTAGTTCTGCTGAAAACAACGTCAGTCCGGGTTAGTTTCATTCAAATCATGCAAGTTAGAGTCCAAAACAAGGGCAAAAGTGTTTGGAAAAGTAGATACGGCGGAGACGTATCACCCACCTCGGTGGTCTCCCGCACCGCCTCTTTGCTCCATAAATACCCCAATATTCCATAAACCCTAGGGGAGTCGACGAAAATAAATTCCAGCCGCCGCAAGTTCCAGAAACACCAGATCCAATCTAGACACCATCTCGGAGGGGTTCATCATGTCCATTGGTGCCTCTCCGATGATGCGTCAGTAGTTCTTTGTAGACCTACGGGTCCGTAGTTAGTATCTAGATGGCTTCCTCTCTCTCTCTCTCTCTCTCTCTCTCTCTCTCTTGATTCTCAATACAATGGTCTCTTGGAGATCCATATGATGTAAGTCTTTTTGCGGTGTGTTTGTTGGGATCCGATGAACTTTGAGTTTATGATCAGATCTATGTTTTATCCATGAAAGTTATTTGAGTCTTCTTTGATCTCTTATATGCATGATTGATTATAGCCTCGTATTTCTTCTCCGATATTTGGGTTTTGTTTGGCCTACTTGATCTATTTATCCTAGAACGGGAAGAGGTGCTTTGTGATGGGTTCGATCTTACGGTGCTTGATCCCAGTGACAGAAGTGGAAACGACACATATGTATCGTTACTATTAAGGACAACAAGATGGGGTCTATTTCTACATAAATAGATCTTGTCTACATCATTTCATCATTCTTATTGCATTACTCCATTTTTCCATGAACTTAATACACTAGATGCATGCTGGACAGCGGTCGATGTGTGGAGTAATAGTAGTAGATGTAGGCAGGAGTCGGTCTACTAATCTTGGATGTGATGCCTATATAATGATCATTGCCTGGATATCGTCATGATTATTTGAAATTCTATCAATTGCCCAACAGTAATTGTTTTTCCACCGTATGCTAATTTTCTCGAGAGAAGCCACTAGTGAAACCTACGCCCCCCGGGTCTCTTCTTTATTATATTTGCCTTTGCTATATATTTTCTTTTGATTTTATGTTCAGATCTATTAAACCAAAAATACAAAAATACCTTGCTGCACTTTATTTTATTTGCGATCTATTTATCCAATCTATTACAACTTTATCCCGTCAACGTGCTTTCTGGCGCCGTTACCCGAAAGGGATTGACAACCCCTTTAACACGTCGGGTTGCGAGTATTTGTTATTTGTGTGCAGGAGCTGTTTATGTTGTGTTGCGTGGTTCTCCTACTGGTTCGATGACCTTGGTCTCATCACTGAGGGAAATACCTACCTTTGTTGTGCTGCATCATCCCTTCCTCTTTGGGGAAAAACCGACGTAGTTCAAGAAAAAATCAAAAAGAATTTTTAGCATTGTTGCCGACGAGGAATCATCAACAACAACCAGGTTCCTAATCACAAATCTCATATCCTTGCAATTTATATTATTTTCCATTTGCCTCTCGTTTTCCTCTCCCCCCACTTCACAAAAATTTGCTGTTTTATTCGCCCTCTTTTTCGCTCGCCGTTTTCTCGTCAGATCTGTTTTTGCGTGCAATCTTGTTGTGTAGTCACCATGACTCAAGAGAACACCAAGTTGTGATATTTCTCAAATACCAACATGCATGATTTTATTAGCACTCTGATTGCTCCTCCCGCCACTAGTGCAGAGTCTTGTGATATTAATACTGCTTTGCTAAATCTTGTTATGAAAGATCAATTTGCCGGTACTCCTAACGAGGATGCCGCGTCCCATCTTAACACATTCGTGGGATTATGCGATATGCAAAAGAAAAAAAGATGTGGACAATGATGTTGTGAAGTTGAAATTATTTCCGTATTCTTTGTGAGATCGCACAAAAATTTGGTTTCCTTCTTTGCCTCGCAAAAGTATCGATTCTTGGAACAAGTGCAAGGATGTTTTTTTACTAAGTATTTTCTGCCCACAAAAATCATTTCCCCTAGAACCCAGATCATGAATTTCAAGCAACTTGAACATGAGCATGTTGCACAATCTTGGGAAAGGATGAAATTGATGCTAAGGAATTACCCAACTCATGGGTTAAATCTTTGGATGATCATACAAAATTTTTATGTGGGATTGAATTTTGTTTCTTGTAATCTTTTAGATTCAGCCGGGGGGGGGTACTTTTATGGAAATTACTTTGGTTATAGCTACTAAATTGCTTGACAATATTATGGCAAATTACTCACGATGGCATACCGAAAGAGCTCCTACTAGTAAAAAAGTCAATTCGGTAGAAGAAATAAATTCTTTGAGTGAAAAAGTGGATGCTCTTATGAAGTTGGCTGCTAATAAGAGTGCATCTATTGATTTTAATGATGTGACTTTGTCCACCTTGATTGAGCAAAATAATGATTCCATATATGTGAATTTTATCTCGCGAAACAATTTCAATAACAATGCTTATAGAGGTAATTTTAATGTTAGGCCTTTTCCTAGTAATTCCTCTAATAATTATGGTAATTCCTATGGTAATCCTTCTTATAATAATAATAGGAACACCTCTGATCTTGAGAACAATATTAAAGAATTTATCAATACTCAAAAAGTTTTCAATGCTACGATAGAAGAAAAACTGAATAAAGTTAATGATATGGCTAGAAGTATTGATAGAATTTTTCATGATGTAGAAACTCTCAAGATGAAAGTTTTTGTGCCTAAAGTTGAAGAATCAATTAAATCTCTTTATGTTTCCATGGATGGAAGTAAGAAAAGGACCGCTATGCTTAGAGCTAAAAGAGAATTTTTAGAAAAAACATTTTCTAGTGATTACTTTTGTCGGTGTACTAGAATAGGGGTACCCTAGTACCCCGAACTTGTGCACGGGCAGTTGCAGCACCCCGCGGCAAGGCTTGCCGGGCTAACACCAAGATCCTCCGTGGTTCCCTTGGAGCCATTCAAGAACAAAGTATTTAAGCTCAGGAGACAAGGCCCCAGCAAGAGGAGCTTGCCGGGAAGGCCAACCGAGGCACTCCAAGGAACTTGCCGCGACGCGCCACGCGCTCCGGCAAGGCAACAAGGCCCCGTCAAGAGGAGCTTGCTGGGAAGACCAACCAAGGTACCTCGAGGCCCGGTGAGCGACAAGCCTCCGGACCCGACAAGATAACAGCAGCGGCAAGGCGCTTGCCGCGGCAGGCGGCCACTATGTGCCCACGCTCCAGCGCATCCACCAACGTGTCGCTCTAGGGGCCTCTCCAGGTGCGCGTGGCGGGAGGCTGTGCAGCCAGCGGTGTGCAGTGGCATGCGAAGCTGACAAGATCGCCATCGTGGCGAACGGTGGCGCCCCTAACGGTCCTTTTGTGCACTGTTTGGGCGACTCAGACGGGCATTTAATGCCCTTGTCCCCTGCCGTCAGGGTTAGGTAGGGTGCACTGTACAAGTAACTGTACCAACCACCTCACTTTTTACATTTGTACCCTTCTCTGCGTTGCCACCTGTCGGTGACCCCTTTAGCGTATAAAAGGAGGCCCATGCGCAACGTAGGGGGAGTTCGGTTCGACTGGTTCGTGAAGTTCGACTCATTCGTAACCCAGAAAAACACTACGCTCTCTCTCTAGAGCAAGAACACAATACAATCAGACAAGCAGCAGTAGGAGTATTATCTCTCCGGAGAGCTCCGAAGCTAGGTAAACTGCTCGTGTGCTTCGCCTCGATCCGCTCTTCGTGCGATCTCTGCCCCCCGCCGAACTGAAAGGGGCCCGGTCCGCCGGCCCCATAGGTGTTCGTGGATCAGTTTCCCCGACAACTTTCATAAAAGTGATGAAGATCTTAAAATGATTGGTGTATCTTCTATTGATTCTTTGCTTAGTAAGATTAAGATTGATGAAAAAGGGACTAGAGAAGAGTCAACTTTAGCTAGAAGGTGTCCCGATAATTCAGAGGGTGAAAATCATGTTGAGAAAATTGATAAAAGTGGGTTTGAAGAGGTCAAAACTTTAACTTGTGATGTGCCCATTATTTTGGATTACAAAGACTTTAATTATGATAGCTGCTCTTTGGTTTATTGTATTTCTTTGTTGCAATCCATGATAAATTCACTCCATGCTTATGAACAAAATAAAGCTTTTACTAAACATATTGTTGATGCTATGATGAAAGCTTTTGATGAAAAGTTGGAATTAGAAGTTTCAATCCCTAGAAAGTTAAATGATGAATGGGAACCTACCGTCAAAGTCAAGATTAAAAATTATGAGTGTTTTGCTTTATGTGACTTGGGTGCTAGTGTTTCTACAATTCCAAAATCTTTATGCGATGTGCTTGGTCTTACCGATATTGAAGAATGCTCTTTAAATTTGCACTTGGCAGATTCTACTATCAAAAAGCCTATGGGAAGAATTAACGATGTTCTTATTCTTGCAAATAGGAATATGTGCCCATAGATTTCATTGTTCTTGATATTTATTGCAATCCATCTTGTCCAACTATACTTTGTAGACCGTTTTTACGTACTATTGGTGTCGTGATTGATACGAAAGAAGCTCTACAAACGGTACCTTCTTTCATAGAATCATCAAAAACTTTTCTGCGGTGAATTAGTAATAGACAAAAGTGATCCAACCAGGTTGGCTGTTCATTGTGCTTATAATAGGTGTAGGTGGAGGATGCATGCCTCTTTAATGAGGCATAGCACACTATTTCAGGTATTAACTTAACTTAGTAACACTGGATCATGCATAGTTTCATGGAAATTTTATTATCTATTGCACCACATATGTCCTAACATGTTGTAACGCCCGGATAATTATGCTACAGTAAAACTCTGATAATGGTGCCACGTCACCTTCGTTACTGTTGCTAATCTTTCGTTAGTTCAAAAACCGGTCCAAAATTCACATTCAAAATGTGACACACAAGGAAAATTTTCAAACGTCAAAACAAAAATGTTCGGTAGGTGCCAAATATTGAAGGAAATATGCCCTAGAGGCAATAATAAAGTTATTATTTATTTCCTCATATCATGATAAATGTTTATTATTCATGCTATAATTGTATTAATCGGAAACATGATACATGTGTGAATACATAGACAAACTTAATGTCACTAGTATGCCTCTACTGACTATCTCATTAATCAAAGATGGTTATGTTTCCTAACCATAGACATGTGTTGTCATTTGATTAATGAGATCACATCATTAGGAGAATGATGTGATTGACTAGACCCATTCCGTTAGCTTAGCACTTGATCGTTTAGTATGTTGCTATTGCTTTCTTCATGACTTATACAAGTTCCTATAACTATGAGATTATGCAACTCCCGTTTACCGGAGGAACACTTTGTGTGCTACCAAACGTCACAACGTAACTGGGTGATTATAAAGGAGCTCTATAGGTGTCTCCAAAGGTACATGTTGAGTTAGCGTATTTCGAGATTAGGTTTTGTCACTCCGATTGTCGGAGAGGTATCTCTGGGCCCTCTCGGTAATGCACATCACTGTAAGCCTTGCAAGCAATGTAGCTAATGAGTTAGTTACGGGATGATGCATTACGTAACGAGTAAAGAGACTTGCCGGTAACGAGATTGAACTAGGTATTGAGATACCGACGATCGAATCTCGGGCAAGTAACATATCGATGACAAAGGGAACAATGTATGTTGTTATGCGGTTTGACCGATAAAGATCTTCGTAGAATATGTAGGAGCCAATATGAGCATCCAAGTTCCGCTTTTGGTTATTGACTGAAAACGTGTTGCAGTCATGTCTACATAGTTCTCGAACCCATAGGGTCCGCACGCTTAAGGTTTCGATGACAGTTATATTATGAGTTTATGAGTTTTGATGCACCGAAGTTTGTTCGGAGTCCCAGATGAGATTACGGACATGACCAGGAGTCTCGAAATGGTCGAGACATGAAGATTGATATATTGGAAGCCTATGTTTGGATATCGGAAGTGTTCCGGGTGAAATCGGGATTTTACCGGAGTACCGGGAGGTTACCGGAACCCCCCGGGAGCTTAATGGGCCTTAGTGGGCCTAGGTGGAAGAGAGGGGAGGCGGCTAGGGCTGGGCCGCACGCCCCTCCCCCCAGTCCGAATAGGACAAGGAGAGGGGGGCGGCACCCCCCTTCCTTCTTCTCCTCCACTCCTTCCCCCTCCCAAGTCCTAATCCAACTAGGAAAGGGGGGGAGTCCTACTCCCGGTGGGAGTAAGACTCCTCCCGGCGCGCCCTCTCCCTTGGCCGGCCGCACCCCCCTTGCTCCTTTATATACGGGGCAGGGGGCACCTCTAGACACAACAATTGATCTCTTGATCTCTTAGCCGTGTGCGGTGCCCCCCTCCACCATAGTCCTCGATAATATTGTAGCGGTGCTTAGGCGAAGCCCTGCGACGGTAAAACACCAAGATCGTCACCATGCCGTCGTGCTGTCGGAACTCTTCCCCAACATTCTGCTGGATCGGAGTCCGGGGATCATCATCGAGCTGAAAGTGTGCTAGAACTCGGAGGTGCCGTAGTTTCAGTGCTTGATCAGTCGGGCCGTGAAGACGTACGACTACATCAACCGCGTTGTTCTAACGCTCCCGCTTTCGGTCTACGAGGGTGCGTGGAAAACACTCTCCCCTCTCGTTGCTATGCATCACCATGATCTTACGTGTGCATAGGAATTTTTTTGAAATTACTACGTTCCCCAACAGTGGCATCCGAGCCTGGTTTTATGCGTAGATGTCATATGCACGAGTAGAACACAAGTGAGTTGTGGGAGATATAAGTCATACTGCTTACCAGCATGTCATACTTTGGTTCAGCGGCATTGTGAGATGAAGCGGCCCGGACCGACATTACGCATACGCTTACGCGAGACTGGTTTCACCGCTACGAGCACTCGTTGCTTAAAGGTGACTGGCGGGTGTCTGTCTCTCTCACTTTAGTTGAACCGAGTGTGGCTACGCCCGGTCCTTGCGAAGGTTAAAACAACACCAACTTGACAAACTATCATTGAGGTTTTGATGCGTAGGTAAGAACGGTTCTTGTTAAAGCCCGTAGCAGCCACGTAAAATTTGCAACAACAAAGTAGAGGACGTCTAACTTGTTTTTGCAGGGCATGTTGTGATGTGATATGGTCAAGACGTGATGCTATATTTTATTGTATGAGATGATCATGTTTTGTAACCGAGTTATCGGTAACTGGCAGGAGCCATATGGTTGTCGCTTTATTGTATGAAATGCAAACGCCCTGTAGTTGCTTTACTTTATCACTAAGCGGTAGCGATAGTCGTAGAAGCAATAGATGGCGTAACGACAACGATGCTATGATGGAGATCAAGGTGTCGCGCCGGTGATGGTGATCACGACAGTGCTTCAGAGATGGAGATCACAATCACAAGATGATGATGGCCATATCATATCACTTATATTGATTGCATGTGATGTTTATCCTTTGTGCATCTTATCTTGCTTTGATTAACGGTAGCATTTTAAGATGATCTCTCACTAAATTATCAAGAAGTGTTCTCCCTGAGTATGCACCATTGCGAAAGTTCTTCGTGCTGAGACACCACGTGATGATCGGGTGTGATAGGCTCTACGTTCAAATACAATGGGTGCAAAACAGTTGCACACACGGAATACTCAGGTTAAACTTGACGAGCCTAGCATATAAAGATATGGCCTCTGTAGGATCTTGAGAAGAGGTGTCTAGAGGGGGGATGATTAGACACCAAGTACCAAAGTTGCAGTTTTTAACAATTTTAAGTTTAAGTGGAGTTTAGGCACAAGTTTAACATTCACAATACATAACAAGCAAGCATGCAAAGAGTATATGAGCAGCAGAAAGTAAAGCATGCAACTTGCAAGAATGTAAAGGGAAGGCTTTTGGAGGATTCAAACGCAATTGGAGACAAGGATGTTTTTGTCATGGTTCTGATAGGTGGTGCTATCGTACATCCACGTTGATGGAGACTTCAACCCACGAAGGGTAACGGTTGCGCGAGTCCATGGAGGGCTCCACCCATGAAGGGTCCACGAAGAAGCAACCTTGTCTATCCCACCATGGCCGTCGTCCACGAAGGACTTGCCTCACTAGCGGTAGATCTTCACGAAGAAGGCGATCTCCTTGCCCTTACAAACTCCTTGGTTCAACTCCACAATCTTGTCGGAGGCTCCCAAGTGACACCTAGCCAATCTAGGAGACACCACTCTCCAAGAAGTAACAAATGGTGCGTTGATAATGGACTCCTTGCTCTTGTGCTTCAAATGATAGTCTCCCCAACACTCAACTCTCTCTCATGGGATTTGGATCTGGTAGAAAGAAGATTTGAGTGGAAATCAACTTGGGGAAGGCTAGAGATCAAGATTTATATGGTAGAATGGAATATCTTGGCCTCAACACATGAGTAGGTAGTTCTCTCTCAAAAAATGAATGCTGGAAGTGTAGGTTCAGTCTGATGGCTCTCTCCACGAATGAAGAGGAGGTGGAGGGGTATATATAGCCTCCACACAAAATCTAACCGTTATACACAATCTACCAAACTCGGTGGGACCAATTCAACAGACTCGGTCGGACCGATTTAGCAAATCTAGTGACCGTTAGGATTTTCACTGGGACCGATATGCAACTCGGTAGGACCGATATGGTTAGGGTTAGGGCATAACGTAATCTCGGTAAGACCGATTACACAAACTCGGTGAGACCGATTTTGGTAATAAGCTTTCTAGAGAGTTGGTCAGGCAAACTCGGTGGGACCGATTACTCAAACTCGGTGGGACCAATTTTGGTAATAAGTTAACCAGAGAGTTTGCATTGTAATCTCAGTAGTACCGATTGCTCAAACTCGGTGAGACCGATTTTGGTAATGGACATACACAAAGAGATTACAATCCCATCTCGGTGACACCGAGATCCCTATCGGTGAGACCGATTTGCCTAGGGTTTGTGGCAGTGGCTATGACATCTGAACTCGGTGGCGCCGGATAGAAAGAATCGGTGGGGCCAAGTTTGACTTTAGGTTTAGGTCATTTGTGTGGAAGTGGGAAAGTAGTTGAGGGTTTTGGAGCATATCACTAAGCACTGTGGAGCAAGAAACTCATTAAGCAACACCTCATCCCTTCTTGATAGTATTGGATTTTCCTATAGACTCAGTGTGATCCTGGATGACTAAAATATAAAATGAAGAGTCTTGAGCTTGAAGCTTGAGCCAATCCTTTGTCCTTAGCATCTTGAAGGAGTTCCCACATCCTTTGGTCCGTGCCACTCCATTGTTGAACTTATCTGAAACATACTAGATAAAAGTGTTAGTCCAACAAGATATATGTTGACATTAATTACCAAAACCACCTAGGGAGCACTTTTGCTTTCAATCTCCCCCTTTTTGGTAATTGATGACAACATACATCAAAGCTTTAGATAAAGATATAAAGAATAGCAAGTAAAGCTTTGGAAAGACATGTAACAAGCATAGGCTCCCCCTACATGTATGCAGTCATGTGAATATGGAATGTAGAAGCATGTGAGAGCATAACCATGATAGAGCAGGCAATGTGTTACATGTATCTTGGCCATATGCATCAGAGCAAAGAATATTAAAGAAAATACCTTCATGCCCATGAGTCCTTCTTGCAAACAGTATGTACATCAGCAAGAATTCCTCATACACATGATTGTGATGCATATACTTACCTTGTAGTCTTGAGTTGGCTTAGGATGGAATGAACCTGCGTAAACAAGGTTAGATAACACAGGTACATCTACTAGCCAGAGCAAACAGAAGAAACCACAAGAATACCAAGACTGGGATGACATGTAGAGAGTGAGTACTAAGTACCACATTGGATTAGACATGTCCCCAAGAGTAAAGATATGCAATGAAGTTAAATGATTTCTTTCCCTTAGATGTCTTGCTCCCCCTGAATCTAACATGGGATACTGGGAGAAGATAGGGAACAGAAAATCAGAGCTGAAAGATATAAATGAACAGAGCTAATGCAAACAAGCACATATGAACATGTCTTTCCCCTCAAGAAGACATGTGGCATCTCTCCTCTTGAACACCAAGCATCTGGGATCCTTGAGAAATACTTTCTACTTGAGTATTCTCTCCCCCTGGAGATCTCTTTGTCCCCCTGAGGAGGTGATACTCTCTCTCTCTCTCTGATGTGATCTCTCTAAGTGATAAGCTTTGATGTGATCTCTCTCTCCCCCTTTGACATCAATTTCCAAGAAGGGTTTGATCCTTGAATCATAGTACAAAGCATTTATAAAAATGTGATGCTTGTAGAGGACAAGATTCATTGAGTGGAGCTGGATCAGAAGAAACACAGAATAAGTGGCAAACTATTTTTCCTGTTGTGAAGTCGGTGGCACCAAGTGGTATGTTTCGGTTGTACCGAAAGGATTCGGTTGGACCGAAAACAACAAATCGGTGTAACCGAGTTCACCGCAGAGAAAACACTTGTCACCTCAGCTCACTAGACTAGTAAGATCTCACAAAGATTTGCAAGGAATTTACTGAATGATATGCAATGAATTGGATGCAGAAAATGCAGAGCAAACAGAAACAAATCTAGAGGAAGTTTTTTTGAAAGGGGAAACAAATATGCATGAGACAAATGCAAAAGCACAAAAAGAACACAAGAGAACTTCATCTAGAGATGGTCGGCGACAAAGTCACCTATGTTAGAGTATATTGACTTAGGAGTCAAGTGAGATCACTTGATCATAGGTCATACTCATCGTTTAAGCTCAAAATGGGGTTGCCATTTTTCGTTTAAGCATCTTGATGTATTCAAATCTTGTCGAGTTGCTTTAGCTCATGACTTGGAGTAAAGCTTCTCTAAGATGGAATAACATACCTTGGTTGGTGGTGTTGTCCATGTAGTTGAACTTGTGTGGGTTGCTCAAGGTTGATGTAGCTCATCAAGAGTTGGGAGAACCACTTGGAATTTGATTCCATCTACCTACATGGGTTAGTTCTTGCAAGGAAGAGCACTTGTGTATCCAAAAATGACAACCATGAAGCTCAACATAGAATTTGTCAAAGGATATGCTTGAATGGTTTCATGCTTCCTTGTCTTCAACCACCATAGTGTAGAAACTTGGTGATGTAGAGACTGCTCAAGATGTGAGTAGATTACAATCTCATGGAATTTGATTTAACCAAGTACCTACATGGGTTAGATAACATGCAAGATGCAAATATATCCAAGACATAAGATCTTCATCATAAGAGAAATATCAAGGATTAGTCATAAGCTCATGTCTTGCATGTATCCAATGGAGTTTCTACTCCAAGTTTGAAGCATCAATGATGTTCAATTCTCCTCTTAACCTGCAAAACACTTTCTCATCAAGAGGTTTAGTGAATATATCCGCTAATTGCTTTTCGGTGCGGACATGCTTAAGATCAATGTCACCCTTAGCAACATGATCTCGAATGAAATGATGACGAACTTCAATATGCTTAGTTCGAGAATGTTGTACGGGATTATGACCAATTTTGATAGCACTTTCATTATCACAAAGCAATGGAACATGTTTCACATATATCCCATAATCTTTAAGAGTTTGGGTCATCCAAAGTAATTGAGCACAACATGAACTAGCGGCAATGTATTCCGCTTCGGCGGTAGATAAGGATACCGAGTTTTGTTTCTTGGAGGACCAAGACACAAGAGATCTACCAAGAAATTGAAAAGTACCCGAAGTGGACTTTCTATCAACCTTGTCTCCGGCATAGTCCGAGTCGGAGTAGCCAACAAGATCGAAAGAGGCCCTCTTAGGATACCAAATGCCAAAATTTGGTGTATGGATTAAGTATCTCACTATCCTTTTCACGGCCTTAAGATGACATTCTTTAGGAGCAACTTGATATCGTGCACACATGCACACACTTAGCATGATATCGGGACATGAAGCACATAGATATAATAATGAACCAATCATAGAGCGATAAACCTTTTGATCAACCGGTTCACCATCTTTGGTCAAGTCAAGATGTCCACTAGTAGGCATGGGTGTAGACATACCTTTGTATTCTTGCATATTGAACTTCTTGAATAAGTCCTTGGTGTACTTTGTTTGAGAGACAAAGGTACCTTCCTTAGTTTGCTTGATTTGCAACCCAAGAAAGAATTTGAGTTCACTCATCATAGACATCTCAAACTTCTCCGACATTAGCTTCCCAAACTTTTCACTAAAATGAGGGTTAGTTGAACCAAATATAATATCATCAACATAGATTTGGCACACAAATAGTTCTCCATTAACCCTTTTAGTAAAAAGAGTAGAATCTATTTTCCCAATTTCAAAGCCTTTTTCAATAAGGAACTTGGTCAAGCATTTATACCATGCTCTAGGAGCTTGTTTAAGACCATAAAGAGCTTTGTGAAGTTTGTAAACATGATTGGGTTTCTTAGGATTGACAAAGCCGGGAGGTTGCTTAACATAAACTTCCTCCTCTATTTCACCATTTAGAAAAGCACTTTTAATGTCCATTTGGTACAAGGTGATATCATGATGATTAGCATAGGCAAGTAAGATGCGAATGGACTCAAGTCTAGCAACGGGAGTGTAAGTCTCAGCATAGTCCATACCTTCGACTTGTGTGTAGCCTTGGGCGACGACACGTGCTTTTTTGCGAACTACTTGTCCATCTTCATCTTGCTTGTTGCGAAACACCCATTTGGTACCGATGATGTTGTGGTTGTTGTCGGGCTTCTCAACCAATGTCCAAACTTGGTTCCTCACAAAGTTGTGTAGCTCTTCATGCATAGCATTTATCCAATCTGGATCTTCCAATGCTTCTTCGACCTTCATAGGTTAAATGCTAGAGATGAAAGAATAGTTTTCACAAAAGTTAGCTAAACATGTTTTAGAGCGAGTGATTCTCCCGGTTTGAATATCATTGTAGATTTGCTCGACGGGATGGTCTTTAGAAATTCTTGATCAAACTCATGAAAGCTTTTGCTTGGTTCTCGGTTGAACTTCTTCTTCATCTTGTTGTTCTTCTTGGCCTTCTTCATTGTTGACGTTGTCGTTCTCTTGTCGTGGTGGAGAAGGAGGTTGTTGACGTTCATCTTGATGCACTTCCTCGTTTTCTTCATCTTGGTGTGTCCCACTTGTGGATGCTTCCGTATCAACTCTTGGTTCACCTTGTCGTGAAGTAGAAGCTTCCACTTGGACGGACGAGGTACTTTCCTTCACCTCCGTTCGACGGACCTTGCCAATAGACAAGTCTTGGATTGCTTCCAAAGGATCTTTGTCTCCTACATCAATTGGCAATTGCTCTACTTGCAAGCCGCTAGATTCATCAAACTTCACATCTACCGTCTCTTCAACCTTTCGGGTGAAATTGTTGTAGACACGGTAAGTGTGAGAGTTTGAGCCATAACCTAGTAGGAAACCTTCATGAGACTTAGGAGCAAATTTAGAGCGACGATGCTTATCAAGAATGCAGCACTTTGATCCGAATACTCAAAAGTATCCAACTTGGGGTTTGTTACCGGTGAGGAGCTCGTATGCCGTCTTGTCGAGTAGCTTGTGAAGATACAAGCGATTTGTTGCATGACAAGCTGTCTCAGCTGCTTCTGTCCAAAAGTACTTCGGTGTCTTTACTCATCAAGCATCGTTCTTGCCATTTCGATGAGCGTCCGGTTCTTCCTCTCAACAACTCCATTTTGTTGAGGTGTGTACGTAGCCGAGAACTCGTGAGAAATCCCTTCTTCGTCAAAAAGGTGTCCACATTTGCGTTCTTGAACTCCGTTTTGTTGTCGCTGCAAACCTTCTTGATCTTCACTTCAAATTGATTTTGGGCCTTCCTAGCGAAGTTTTTGAAGATCTTTTGGACCTGCAATTTATCATCGAGAAAGAACACCCACGTAAATCTTGAAAAATCATCAACTATAACTAGACCAAAAGAATTTCCACCGAGACTCTTGTAAGAGTTGGGACCAAAGAGATCCATGTGAAGTAGCTCGAGTGGCCTCCTTGTGGTCATGATGTTCTTCACGGGATGCCTCCCTCCAACCTGTTTACCTGCTTGACAAGCGCTGCAAAGTCTATCCTTATCAAATATGACATCTTTCACTCCAAGGGTATGATTTCCTTTAATAAACTTGTCAAGGTTTCGCATACCAACATGACCTAATCGTCTATGCCATAACCAACCTTTTGATGATTTAGCAATGAAGCAAGTTTTAGCTTGAGCCTTTTTAGTGAAATCAACAATGTATAGATAACCTCTACGCACACCGGTAAAGACCATTTTATGATTATCTCTACGAAACACTTGGCAATCTACTTCAGTAAATAGGACATTGAAACCGAAATCAGCAAGTCTAGATACTGAAAGTAAGTTGTATCCAAGAGATTCAACGAGCATGACATTTTGTATGGAGCTATAATGTGAGATGGCCACCTTACCGAGGCCAACCACCTTACCCTTTGAGTTGTCACCGAAAGTGACATACTTTCGAGGACTATCATTTTCAGCAAGCTCACGAAACATGTCTTTATCTCCGGTCATGTGATCGGTACATCCACTATCAAGAACCCATTCCTTTCCTCCTGACATATATCCCCGAAGATTTGCCATAAGACCAAAGTGTCTCATTGCATCATCAAGATCGAAGTCACTATCATCATCCTCATCATAGTATCCATGTTCAACATCGTCATGTGGTGGATCAAATCCTAGAGAGGGTGATTCATTAGAGTGAGTTTGACAATGATCTTGCTTATGAATTTTTATAGCTTCGGAAATAATATCTCTAATAATTCCAACATCTCCTTTGGCACGCATAAGGTTTGTAAGTTCAAATAGACGATCATCAAACATAGGATCACTAGAATTCATCTTACTCAAAGCAATAGACTTATGGAGAATTTCATCAAGATTTTTCAAGGAATAATTTGGAAAGCATTCCTCAAGAAATTTCCATATAGTGTAGGCACACTTAAGAGTAGGCAAACATCCAATCAAGTTTCTAGGCAATCCTCTAATGATAAGATTAACAGTTCTAAGATTCCTAATCATATCAATTGACTCATCAAGAGTAGGATGCATAGGATCAACATGAGGTGCACAAGGGCTAGTAGTGTACTTGTTTAAATGATATAGATTGAAAATTACAAGCATCTCATTTTTCCACTCATGAAAATACTCTCCATCAAGTATAGGCACTCTATGTCTAAGACTCCCCAAAGTAGACTCATCCATCTTCCTCCAATGGTGATTAAACCAAGGCAATGGAGACCAATGCTCTGATACCACTTGTAGGACCTTGAGAAGAGGTGTCTAGAGGGGGGTGATTAGACACTAAGTACCAAAGTTACTGTTTTTAACTTCTTTAAGTTTAAGTGGAGTTTAGGCACAAGTTTAACATTCACAATACATAACAAGCAAGCATGCAAAGAGTATACGAGCAGCGGAAAGTAAAGCATGCAACTTGCAAGAATGTAAAGGGAAGGGTTTTGGAGGATTCAAATGCAATTGGAGACACGGATGTTTTTGTCGTGGTTCCGATAGGTGGTGCTATCGTACATCCACGTTGATGGAGACTTCAACCCATGAAGGGTAACGGTTGCGCGAGTCCACGAAGGGCTCCACCCACGAAGGGTCCACGAAGAAGCAACCTTGTCTATCCCACCATGACCGTCGCCCACGAAGGACTTGCCTCACTAGCAGTAGATCTTCACGAAGTAGGCGATCTCCTTGCCCTTACAAACTCCTTGGTTCAACTCCACAATCTTGTTGGAGGCTCCCAAGTGACACCTAGCCAATCTAGGAGACACCACTCTCCAAGAAGTAAAAAATGGTGCGTTGATGATGAACTCCTTGCTCTTGTGCTTCAAATGATAGTCTCCCCAACACTCAACTCTCTCTCATAGGATTTGGATCTGGTGGAAAGAAGATTTGAGTGGAAAGCAACTTGGGGAAGGCTAGAGATCAAGATTCATATGGTAGGAATGGAATATCTTGGCCTCAACACATGAGTAGGTAGTTCTCTCTCCGAAAATGTATCCTGGAAGTGTAGGTTCAGCCTGATGGCTCTCTCCACGAATGAAGAGGAGGTGGAGGGGTATATATAGCCTCCACACAAAATCTAACCGTTACACACAATCTACCAAACTCGGTGGGACCGATTCAACAGACTCGGTCGGACCGATTTAGCAAATCTAGTGACCGTTAGGATTTTCACTGGGACCGACATGCAACTCAGTAGGACCGATATGGTTAGGGTTAGGGCATAACGTAATCTCGGTAAGACCGATTACACAAACTCGGTGAGACCGATTTTGGTAATAAGCTTTCTAGAGAGTTGGTCAGGCAAACTCGGTGGGACCGATTACTCAAACTCGGCGGGACCAATTTTGGTAATAAGTTAACCAGAGAGTTTGCATTGTAATCTCGGTAGTACCGATTGCTCAAACTCGGTGAGACCGATTTTGGTAATGGACATACAGAGAGAGATTACAATCCCATCTCGGTGAGACTGAGATCCCTATCGGTGAGACCGATTTGCCTAGGGTTTGTGGCAGTGGCTATGACATCTGAACACGGTGGCGCTGGATAGAAAGAATCGGTGGGGACGAGTTTGACTTTAGGTTTAGGTCATATGTGTGGAAGTGGGAAAGTAGTTGAGGGTTTTGGAGCATATCACTAAGCACCGTGGAGCAAGAAACTCATTAAGCAACACCCCACCCTTCTTGATAGTATTGGCTTTTCCTATAGACTCAATGTGATCTTGGATGACTAAAATATAAAATGAAGAGTCTTGAGCTTGAAGCTTGAGCCAATCCTTTGTCCTTAGCATCTTGAAGGAGTTCCCACATCCTTTGGTCCATGCCACTCCATTGTTGAACTTATCTGAAACATACTAGATAAAAGTGTTAGTCCAACAAGAGATATGTTGACATTTATTAGCAAAACCACCTAGGGAGCACTTGTGCTTTCAGCCTCGGAACACGGAGACCGAAAGGTCGAATGTGAATCATATAGTAGATATGATCAACATAGTGATGTTCACCATTGAAACTACTCCATCTCACGTGATGATCGAACATGGTTTAGTTGATTTGGATCACGTGATCACTTAGATGACTAGAGAGATGTCTGTCTAAGTGGGAGTTCTTAAGTAATATGATTAATTGAACTTAAATTTATCATGAACTTAGTACCTGATAGTATTTTGCTTGCCTATGTTTGTTGTAGATAGATGGCTCGTGTAGTTGTTCCATTGAATTTTAGTGCGTTCCTTGAGAAAGCTAAGTTGAAAGATGATGGTAGCAATTACACGGACTGGGTCCATAACCTGAGGATTATCCTCATTGCTGCACAGAAGAATTACGTTCTGGAAGCACCGCTGGGTGCCAGGCCTGCTGCAGATGCAACTAACAACGTTAAGAACGTCTGGCAGAGCAAAGCTGACGACTACTCGATAGTTCAGTGTGCCATGCTTTACGGCTTGGAACCGGGTCTTCAACGACATTTTGAACATCATGGAGCATATGAGATGTTCCAAGAGTTGAAGTTAATATTTCGAGCAAATGCCCGGATTGAGAGATATGAAGGCTCAATAAGTTCTCTAGCTATAAGTTGGAGGAGAATAGTTCTGTCAGTGAACATATACTCAAAATGTCTGGGTATAATAATCACTTGATTCAACTGGGAGTTAATCTTCCTGATGATAGTGTCATTGATAGAATTCTTCAATCACTGCCACCAAGCTACAAGAGCTTCGTGATGAACTATAATATGCAAGGGATGGACAAGACTATTCCCGAGCTCTTCGCAATGCTAAAAGCTGCAGAGGTAGAAATCAAGAAGGAGCATCAAGTGTTGATGGTCAATAAGACCACCAGTTTCAAGAAAAAGGGCAAAGGGAAGAAGGGGAACTTCAAGAAGAACAGCAAGCAAGTTGCTGCTCAAGAGAAGAAACCCAAGTCTGGACCTAAGCCTGAGACTGAGTGCTTCTACTGCAAGCAGACTGGACACTGGAAGCGGAACTGCCCCAAGTATTTGGCGGATAAGAAGGATGGCAAAGTGAACAAAGGTATATGTGATATACATGTTATTGATGTGTACCTTACTAATGCTCGCAGTAGCACCTGGGTATTTGATACTGGTTCTGTTGCTAATATTTGCAACTCAAAACAGAGACTACGGATTAAGCGAAGATTGGCTAAGGACGAGGTGACGATGCGCGTGGGAAATGGTTCCAAAGTCGATGTGATCGCGGTCGGCTCGCTACCTCTACATCTGCCATCAGGATTAGTTTTAGACCTAAATAATTGTTATTTGGTGCCAGCGTTAAGCATGAATATTATATCTGGATCTTGTTTGATGCGAAACGGTTATTCATTTAAATCAGAGAATAATGGTTGTTCTATTTATATGAGTAATATATTTTATGGTCATGCACCCTTGAAGAGTGGTCTATTTTTATTGAATCTCGATAATAGTGATACACATATTCATAATGTTGAAACCAAAAGATGCAGAGTTGATAATGATAGTGCAACTTATTTGTGGCACTGCCGTTTGGGTCATATTGGTGTAAAGCGCATGAAGAAACTCCATACTAATGGACTTCTGGAATCACTTGATTATGAATCACTTGGTACTTGCGAACCGTGCCTCATGGGCAAGATGACTAAAACGCCGTTCTCTGGAACTATGGAGCGAGCAAATGATTTGTTGGAAATCATACATACTGATGTATGTGGTCCAATGAATATCGAGGCTCGCGATGGGTATCGTTATTTTCTCACCTTCACAGATGATTTGAGTAGATATGGGTATATCTACTTGATGAAACACAAGTCTGAAACATTTGAAAAGTTCAAAGAATTTCAGAGTGAAGTGGAAAATCATCGTAACAAGAAAATAAAATTTCTACGATCTGATCGTGGAGCAGAATATTTGAGTTACGAGTTTGGTTTACATTTGAAGCAATGCGGAATAGTTTCGCAACTCACGCCACCCGGAACACCACAATGAAATGGTGTGTTCGAACGTCATAATCGTACTTTACTAGATATGGTGCAATCTATGATGTCTCTTACTGATTTACCGCTATCATTTTGGGGTTATGCTTTAGAGATGGCCGCATTCATGTTAAATAGGGCACCATCAAAATCCGTTGAGACAACGCCTTATGAACTGTGGTTTGGCAAGAAACCAAAGTTGTCGTTTCTTAAAGTTTGGGGCTACAATGCTTATGTGAAGAAACTTCAACCAGATAAGCTCGAATCCAAATCGGAGAAATGTGTCTTCATAGGATACCCAAAAGAGACTATTGGGTATACCTTCTATCACAGATCTGAGGGCAAGATTTTTGTTGCTAAATTCGGATCCTTTCTAGAGAAGGAGTTTCTCTCGAAAGAAGTGAGTGGGAGGAAAGTAGAACTTGATGAGGTAATTGTACCTGCTCCCTTATTGGAAAGTAGTTCATCACAAGAACCGGTTCCTGTGACAACTACACCAATCAGTGAGGAAGCTAATGATATTGATCATGAAACTTCAGATCAAGTTACTACCGAACCTTGTAGGTCTACCAGAGTAAGATCCGCACCAGAGTGGTATGGTAATCTTATTCTGGAAGTCATGTTACTTGACCATGGCGAACCTACGAACTATGAGGAAGCGATGATGAGCCCAGATTTCGCAAAATGGCTTGAGGCCATGAAATCTGAGATGGGATCCATGTATGAGAACAAAGTATGGACTTTGGTTGACTTGCCCGATGATCGGCAAGCCATCGAGAATAAATGAATCTTCAAGAAGAAGACTGACGCTGATGGTAATGTAACTGTCTACAAAGCTCGACTTGTTGCGAAAGGTTTTTGACAAGTTCAAGGGGTTGACTACAATGAGACTTTCTCACGCGTAGCGATGCTTAAGTCTGTCCGAATCATGTTAGCAATTGCCGCATTTTATGATTATGAAATTTGGCAAATGGATGTCAAAACTGCATTCCTGAATGGATTTCTAGAAGAAGAGTTGTATATGATGCAGCCGGAAGGTTTTGTCGATCCAAAAGGTGCTAACAAAGTGTGCAAGCTCCAGCGATCCATTTATGGACTGGTTCAAGCATCTCGGAGTTGGAATAAACGCGTTGATAGTGTGATCAAAGCATATGGTTTTATACAGACTTTTCGAGAAGCCTGTATTTACAAGAAAGTAAGTGGGAGCTCTATAAGATTTCTGATATTATATGTAGATGACATATTGTTAATCGGAAATGATATAGAATTTCTGGATAGCATGAAGGGATACTTGAATAAAAGTTTTTCGATGAAAGACCTCGGTGAAGCTGCTTACATATTGGGCATCAAGATCTATAGAGATAGATATAGACGCTTAATTGGACTTTCACAAAGCACATACCTTGATAAAGTTTTGAAAAAGTTCAAAATGGATCAGGCAAAGAAAGGGTTCTTGCCTGTATTACAAGGTGTGAAGTTGAGTCAGACTCAATGCCCGACCACAGCAGAAGATAGAGAGAAAATGAAAGATGTTCCCTATGCTTCAGCCATAGGCTCTATCATGTATGCAATGCTGTGTACTAGACCTGATGTATGCTTAGCAATAAGTTTAGCAGTGAGGTAGCACAGTAATCCAGGAGTGGATCACCGGACAGCGGTCAAGAATATCGTGAAATACCTGAAAAGGACTAAGGATATGTTTCTTGTTTATGGAGGTGACAAAGAGCTAGTCGTAAATGGTTACGTCGATGCAAGCTTTGACACTGATCCGGACGATTCTCAATCGCAAACCGGATACATGTTTATATTGAACGGTGGAGCTGCCAGTTGGTGCAGTTCTAAACAAAGCGTCGTGGCGGGATCTACATGCGAAGCGGAGTACATAGCTGCTTCGGAAGCAACAAATGAAGGAGTCTGGATGAAGGAGTTCATTTCCGATCTAGGTGTCATACCTAGTGCATCGGGACCAATGAAGATCTTTTGTGACAATACTGGTGCAATTGCCTTGGCAAAGGAATCCAGATTTCACAAGAGGACCAAGCACATCAAGAGATGCTTCAATTACATCCGGGACCAAGTCCAGGTGGGAGACATAGAGATTTGCAAGATACATATGGATCTGAATGTTGCAGACCCGTTGACTAAGCCTCTTCCAAGAGCAAAACATGATCAACACCAAGACTCCATGGGTGTTAGAATCATTACTGTGTAATCTAGATTATTGACTCTAGTGCAAGTGGGAGACTGAAGGAAATATGCCCTAGAGGCAATAATAAAGTTATTATTTATTTCCTCATATCATGATAAATGTTTATTATTCATGCTATAATTGTATTAACCAGAAACATGATACATGTGTGAATACATAGACAAACTTACTCTCACTAGTATGCCTCTACTTGACTATCTCGTTAATCGAAGATGGTTATGTTTCCTAACCATAGACATGTGTTGTCATTTGATTAACGAGATCACATCACTAGGAGAATGATGTGATTGGCTTGACCTATTCCGTTAGCTTAGCACTTGATCGTTTAGTATGTTGCTATTGCTTTCTTCATGACTTATACAAGTTCCTATAACTATGAGATTATGCAACTCCCGTTTACCGGAGGAACACTTTGTGTGCTACCAAACGTCACAACGTAACTGGGTGATTATAAAGGAGCTCTACAGGTGTCTCCAAAGGTACATGTTGAGTTGGCGTATTTCGAGATTAGGTTGTGTCACTCCGATTGTCGGAGAGGTATCTCTAGGCCCTCTCGGTAATGCACATCACTATAAGCCTTGCAAGCAATGTAGCTAAAGAGTTAGTTACGGCATCATGCATTACGTAACGAGTAAAGAGACTTGCCAGTAACAAGATTGAACTAGGTATTGATATACCGACGATCGAATCTCGGGCAAGTAACATACCGATGACAAAGGGAACAATGTATGTTGTTATGCGGTTTGACCAATAAAGATCTTCGTAGAATATGTAGGAGCTAATATGAGCATCTAGGTTCCGCTATTGGTTATTGACCGGAAACGTGTTTCAGTCATGTCTACATAGTTCTCGAACCCGTAGGGTCCGCATGCTTAAGGTTTCGATGACAGTTATATTATGAGTTTATGAGTTTTGATGTACCAGAGTTTGTTCGGAGTCCTAGATGAGATTACGGACATGACGAGGAGTCTCGAAATGGTCAAGACATGAAGATTGATATATTGGAAGCCTATGTTTGGATATCGGAAGTTTTCCGTGTGAAATCGGGATTTTACCGAGTACCGGGAGGTTACCGGAACCCCCCGGGAGCTTAATGGGCCTTAGTGGGCCTAGGTGGAAGAGAGGAGAGGTGGCTAGGGCTGGGCCGCGCGCCCCTCCCCTCCCCTAGTCCGAATAGGACAAGGAGAGGGGGGCGGCGCCCCCCCTTCCTTCTTCTCCTCCACTCCTTCCCCCTCCCAAGTCCTAATCCAACTAGGAAAGGGGGGAGTCCTACTCCCAGTGGGAGTAGGACTCCTCCCGGCGCGCCCTCTCCCTTGGCCGGTCGCACCCCCTTGCTCCTTTATATACGGGGGTAGGGGGGCACCTCTAGACACAACAATTGATCTCTTGATCTCTTAGCCGTGTGCAGTGCCCCCCTCCACCATAGTCCTCGATAATATTGTAGTGGTGCTTAGGCGAAGCCCTGCGGCGGTAGAACATCAAGATCGTCACCATGCCGTCGTGCTGACGGAACTCTTCCTCGACATTCTGCTGGATCGGAGTCCGGGGATCGTCATCGGGCTGAACGTGTGCTAGAACTCGGAGGTGCCATAGTTTCGGTGCTTGATCGGTCAGGCCGTGAAGACGTACGACTACATCAACCGCGTTGTTCTAACGCTTCCGCTTTCGGTCTACGAGGGTACGTGGACAACACTCTCCCCTCTCGTTGCTATGCATCACCATGATCTTGCGTGTGCGTGGGAATTTTTTTGAAATTACTATGTTCCCCAACAAATATTGCATAAGTAATTATGGTGAGGTAAACACATTTTTAGAAAATGTCTAAATACTTAAAATGAATTAAAACAGAAAAGAAAAATAAAGAAAAGAAATAAAACAAATCAAAAGAAAAAAGAAAGAAAGAGAAAAGAAAACCCCCCAAACCCCCCTGGCCAACTGGCCCAGCTAGCCAGCCGGCCAGCCCAACCAGCCCATTCGGGTCGGCCCACTCCCCCCCGTTCCCCTGGTCGCCTCCTTCCCCGCGCCCTGTTCCCCTGACCGCACCATGAACAGGAGGAATAGGGATGCGTCCCCGTCGCACCACCTCGCCATCCCTGCTGATGGGATAAGGTCGCCAGCGCCGCACCTCCTCGGGTCTCCTCCCCACTCACCCCCCCGTTCTCACTCTCGGTCCCTGCGCCTCTCCCTATCCCCTCAGATCCATCCCACCGCATCCGAACACCACCGCCGCCATGGCTCCGGCCTAGCCACGGCCGCCGTGCCCACCTCACCGTCCCACCGTGTCTCCAAGGGCCGCCGCCGTCCGCTGCTTCGACTGGTGCAACCCGTTGGAGTTCGGAGCCACCACAACGCCACGACACCGTCGTCTTCCTCCTCTACTCCGACGAGCTTCGTCGCCGCTCTTCACCAACTCCGGCGACGCCCCTCTGCTGCTACTAAACCATTCACCCGAACACCGTGCGTGCCGCTAGGTGAGCTGCCTCCCTCCTCCGCCCTCTAGCTCCCCTAGCTCGCGCGGTAGCTAGCTCGTCGTCATGCCCGGGCTCTGGTCACCGCGGTGTACCTCGCCGCCATGGCCACATCCGCCGTCACACTCGCCCGAGCTCACCATTGTGCTTCTGGGGTTCCTAGGAGCCCAACATACCTGCGCACGCTCCCTCCCGTGCCTCCTAACGCCGTCATCGATGAGCGCCCGAATGCATCACCGCGGAGCTCACCGCCGGCAAGGCTCCGGTGACCTTTTGGTCACGGGCTCAACCCCGTTGCACTCCCCGCGCCGCGTAGGCCTCGCCCCGCTCTCCGGTTTGCCTGGAACCGCCCCGTATCATCATTGTTGTCACTCGCCTGGAGCACCTTGCCGCCGGCGAGCTCGTAGAGCTCGCCTCCGTCTGTTCCAAGCCCTCTGGCCACCACCGCTCGACGCGCGACGCCGAGCCGCGTCGAACGCGCCCGACCACAGCCCAGCAGACCCCCTGTGCGCGAAACCCGCGTCCCTCCCAAGCCGCACCGCCGTGTTTGGCTCGCCGGAATCAGCTCCGACGCGTCTCCGGCCGGTGTCCGATGTGGCGTCCATGTGGCACCGCCTGGGCCACTGACTGGTGGGCCCAGGGCCCCCTTTGACCTGTTGACCGTGGTAGACTTGCTGACTGGGCTGGTCCCAACAGCTGACCAGTGCCCCCCTTTTAAGCTAATTAAATTAGTTAATCCAATTAATCTGAGCCAATTAGTCACTGACTAATGGATCCCACACTTAGTTAATCATTATTAGTTTAAAACAAATCCTTTTCCAACTCTGACTCAATGACAGGTGGGTCCCACTGGACCCACAAGTCAGTTTTGACTCTAGTCAACTGCACTGTTGACTGCTGACATCACACATACGTCATGCTGGCATCATCCCATACTATTCTGGATAATGTTGATTTAAATTAATTAAATAAAATTCCAGAAAATGATTAAAACTTTAGAAAACCATAGATAATAAACCATAGCTCGGATGAAAATACTTTCTACATGAAAGTTGCTCAGAACGATGAGATGAATCCGGATACGCAGACCGTTCGTCCGCCACACATCCCTAGCATAGCGAACACACAACTTTCCCCCTCTGGTTCACCTATCCGAAAATGCGAAACACCGAGAATACTTTCCCGGATGTTTCCCCCCTTCGTCGGTTGCACCTACTACCGCGATTGGGCACACCTAACACCGCTCATCGTCATGTCATGCATCGTCATGCTTATGTTTGCATTTTATTTACTATTTCTTCCCCCTCTTCTCTCCGGTAGACTACGAGACCGACGCTGCTGCTACCCAGTTCAACTACGGAGTTGACGACCCCTCCTTCTTGCCAGAGCAACCAGGAAAGCCCCCCCTTTGATCACCAGATATCGCCTATTCTTCTCTATACTTCTTGCATTAGAGTAGTGTAGCATGTTAGTGTTCGGTTACTCCTATTCTGTTGCATAGCCTGTCATTGTTGCTACAGTCATTGATACCTTACCCGCAATCCTAAATGCTTAGTATAGGATGCTAGTTTATCATCATTGGCCCTACATTCTTGTCAGTCTGCCTTGCTATACTATTGGGTCGTGATCACTCGGGAGGTGATCACGGGTATATACTATACATATATACATATCATACAGATGGTGACTAAAGTCGGGTCGGCTCATTGAGTGCCCGCGAGTGATTCACGGATTGGGGGCTGAAAGGACCTTTGTCCCGACGGCCCTCTGTGTGGATCTTTGTAGTGGAGCGACATGGCAGGTTGAGACCACCTAGGCGAGAGGTGGGCCTGGCCCTAGTCGGCGTTCGCGGTTGCTTCATAATAACACGCTTAACGAGATCTTGGTATTTGATCTGAGTTGGGTCGTTGACCTTATATGCACTAACCGCCACGTGGGACAAGATATGGGCAACCGACGTCGTGGTATTAGACGAAGCTCTGTTTGACGTCAACGACTGAGCGGCGCGTGCCGGATTGGAACGTAAGCCTGCTCTTGTATTAAGGGGGCTAGTTCTGCTTCCGGCCGCGTATGCAACATGCATGTGTGCAATGGGCAATGGGCCCAGACCCCTGCGTGCATAGGAGTTAGATCGGCGTGTTGACCTCTCTGTTGAGCCTAGGTAGGGCTGCGATGTGTTGATCTTCCGAGGCCGGGCATGACCCAGGAAAGTGTGTCCGGCAAATGGGATCAAGCGTGTCGGGTAATGTGGTGCACCACTGCAGGGAAGTTTATCTATTCGAATAGCCGTGATCTTCGGTAACAGGATGACTTGGAGTTGTACCTTGACCTTATGACAACTAGAACCGGATACTTAATAAAACACACCCTTCCAAGTGCCAGATACAACCCGGTGATTGCTCTCTAACAGGTCGACGAGGAGAGGATCGTCGGGTAGGATTATGCTATGCGATACTACTTGGAGGACTTCAAGCTACTCTCTTCTACATGCTGCAATACGAAGGCTACCAGAAGCATAGTATTTGATAGGACTAGCTATCCCCCTCTTATTCTGGCATTCTGCAGTTTAGTCCACTGATATTGCCTCCTTACACATATACCCATGCATATGTAGTGTAGCTCCTTGCTTATGAGTACTTTGGATGAGTACTCACGGTTGCTTTGCTTCCTCTTTTCCTCCCCTCTTTCCTTTTCTTCTTGGATGCCGCAACCAGATGTTGGAGCCCAGGATCCAGACGCCACCTTTGACGACGGCTCCTACTACACAGGAGGTGCCTACTACTACATGCAGGCCGCTGACGACGACCAGGAGTAGTTAGGAGGATCCCAGGCAGGAGGCATGCGCCTCTTTCGATCTGTATCCCAGTTTGTGCTAGCCATCTTATGGCAACTTGTTTAACTTATGTCTGTACTCAGATATTGTTGCTTCTGCTGACTCGTCTATGATCGAGAACTTGTATTCGAGCCCTCGAGGCCCCTGGCTTGTAATATGATGCTTGTATGACTTATTTATGTTTTTAGAGTTGTGTTGTGATATCTTCCCGTGAGTCCCTGATCTTGATCGTACACGTTGCGTGCATGATTAGTGTACGATTGAATCGGGGGCATCACAAGTTGGTATCAGAGCTGACTGCCTGTAGGAATCCCCCTTCCACACTCCTTGACCAAAGTCGAGTCTAGTCACTACAAAACTTTTACTAACTTGGCTGTGTGCCTTAATGGGTCCATGTCGCCATTGGGTGGTATTACGATCTTTTACTTCTCGACCTTTACTCTGGGGCTCTGAACTCTCTCCTACTCGGGTTAGACAGATTTACTAACTCTAACATTAGGATCCCGTTACCACGTTCACCCCAAAGTTGGATAAGCCATAGTTATTCTGTAGGAAAGTGCTACGTCTTGAGCTTGCGTTGGTTTTCCTCGAAGCGGAGAGGGTGATGCAGCGATAGTAGCGTAAGTATTTCCCTTAGTTTTTGAGAACCAAGGTATCAACCCAGTAGGAGGCTCCTCAAAAGTCCCACGCACCTACACAAACAAACAAAGAACTCGCAACCAACGCAATAAAGGGGTTGTCAATCCCTTCACGGCCACTTGCGAAAGTGAGATCTAATAAAGATAGTATGATAAGATAAATATATTTTTGGTATTTTATAATATAGATGCAAAAAGTAAAGATGCAAATAGAAGTACATTGAAAGCAAATATGATAAGAGATAGACCTGGGGGCCATAGGTTTCACTAGTGGCTTCTCTCAAGATAGCACAAGTATTACGGTGGGTGAACAAATTACTGTCGAGCAATTGATAGAAAAGCGCATAGTTATGAGATTATCTAGGCATGATCATGTATATAGGCATCACGTCCATAACAATTAGACCGACTCCTGCCTACATCTACTACTATTACTCCACACATCGACCGACTCTTGCCTGCATCTAGAGTATTAAGTTCATAAGAACAGAGTAACACATTAAGCAAGATGACATGATGTAGAGGGACAAACTCAAGCAATATGTAATAAACAATACAATACGTGCCTTGCAACCCTTTCTGTCACTGGGTAAGGACACCGCAAGATTGAACCCAAAGCTAAGCACTTCTCCCATGGCAAGAAGGATCAATCTAGTAGGCCAAACCAAACTGATAATTCGAAGAGACTTGCAAAGATAACTCAATCATACATAAAAGAATTCAGAGAAGATTCAAATATTATTCATAATAGATCTCCACAAGAGAGGGGGAGAACATTGTATCTCCACAAGAGAGGGGGAGAACATTGTATTGAGATCCAAAAAGAGAGAAGAAGCCATCTAGCTAATAACTATGGACCCGTAGGTCTATGGTAAACTACTTACAACTCATCGGAGGGGCAAGGATGTTGATGTAGAAGCCCTCCGTGATCGATTCCCCCTCCGGCAGAATGCCGGCGAAGGCTCCAAGATGAGATCTCGCGGATACAGAAGGTTACGGAAGTGGAAATTGTGTTTCGTGTTGCTCCTGGATGTTTTCAGGGTACGTAGGTATATATAGGAGGAAGAAGTACGTCGGTGGCCGTGCGAGGGGCCCACGAGACAAGGGGCGCACCCTACAGGGGGGCGCGTCCTCCTATATCGTGGGAGCCTCGGCTGCTTCTTGACTTGCACTCCAAGTCCTTTGGATCACGTTCGTTCCAAAAATCACGCTCCCGAAGGTTTCATTTCGTTTGGACTCTGTTTGATATTCCTTTTCTTTGAAATACTGAAATAGGCAAAAAAACAGCAATATGGGCTGGGCCTCTGGTTAGTAGGTTAGTCCCAAAAATGATATAAATGTGTAAAATAAATCCCATAAACATCCAAAAGGGGTAATATAACAGCATGGAACAATAAAAAATTATAGATACGTTGGAGATGTATCAAGCATCCCCAAGCTTAATTCCTGCTCGTCCTCGAGTAGGTAAATGATAAAAAGGAAATTTTTGATGTGGAATGCTACCTAGCATAATTCTCAATGTAATTTTCTTTATTGTGGCATGAATGTTCAGATCCAAATGATAAAAAATAAAAGTTCATATTGACATAATAAAATAGTAATACTTCAAGCATACTAATCAAAGTAATCATATCTTCTCAAAATAACATGGCTAAAGAAAGTTATCCCTACAAAATCATATAGTCTGGCTGTTGCTCTATCTTCATCACACAAAGTATTTAATCATGCACAACCCCGATGACAAGCCAAGCAATTGTTTCATACTTTAATAATCTCAAACTTTTTCAACTTTCACGCAATACATGAGCGTGAGCCATGGACATAGCACTATATGTGGAATAGAATGGTGGTTGTGGAGAAGACAAAAGAAGGAGAAGATAGTCTCACATCAACTAGGCGTATCAATGGGCTATGGAGATGCCCATTAATAGATATCAATGTGAGTGAGTAGGGATTGCCATGTAACGGATGCACTAGAGCTATAAATATATGAAAGCTCAAACAAAAGAAACTAAGTGGGTGTGCATCCAACTCGCTTGCTCACGAAGACCTAGGGCACTTTTGAGGAAGCCCATCATTGGAATATACATGCCAAGTTCTATAATGAAAAATTCCCACTAGTATATGAAAGTGACAACATATGAGACTCTCTATCATGAAGATCATGGTGCTATTTTGAAGCACAAGTGTGGAAAAGGAGATAGTAGCATTGTCCCTTCTCTCTTTTTCTCTCTTTTTCTTTTTTTCTTTTTTCCTTTTCTCCTTTTTTTCTCTTTTTCTTTTCTTTGGCCTTCTTTTTTCTTATCTTTTTGGCCTTTCTATTTTTTCTTTCCTTTTTTTTGTAAAGTCCGAAGTCTCATCCCGACTTGTGGGGGAATCATAGTCTTATCATCCTTTCCTCACTAGGACAATGCTCTAATAATGAAGATCATCACACTTTTATGGATTTACAACTCAAGAATTACAAGTCAAAGCTAGAACAAGATATAACTCTATATGAATGCCTCCGGCGGTGTACCGGGATATGCAATGAATCAAGATTGACATGTATGAAAATTATGAAGGTGGCCTTGCCACAACTACAATGTCAACTACATGATCATGAAAAAAGCAATATGACAAAAGTAATGCGTGTCATATGAACGGAACGGTGGAAAGTTGCATGGCAATGTATCTCGGAATGGCTATGGAAATGCCATAATAGGTAGGTATGGTGGCTGTTTTTAGGAAGGTATATGGTGGGTGTATGGTACCGGCGAAAGTTGCATGGTACAAGAAAGGCTAGCATTGATGGAAGGGTGAAAGGGTGCGTATAATCCATGGACTCAACATTAGTCAAAAGAACTCATATACTTATTGCAAAAATTTAGAAGTCATCAAAAACCAAAGCACTACGCGCATGCTCCTAGGGGGATAGATTGGTAGGAAAAGACCATTGCTCGTCCCCAACCGCCACTCATAAGGAAGTGTTGGAAATATGCCCTAGAGGCAATAATAAAAGGGTTATTCTTATATTTCCTTGTTCATGATAATTGTCTTTTATTCATGCTATAACTGTATTATCCGGAAATCGTAATACATGTGTGAATACATAGACCATAACATCTCCCTAGTGAGCCTCTAGTTGACTAGCTCGTTGGTCAACAGATAGTCATGGTTTCCTGACTATGGACATTAGATGTCATTGACAACAGGATCACATCATTAGGAGAATGATGTGATGGACAAGACCCAATCCTAAGCATAGCACAAGATCGTGTAGTTCGTTTTGCTAGAGCTTTTTCAATGTCAAGTATCTCTTCCTTAGACCATGAGATCGTGTAACTCCCGGATACCGGGGTTGTTCGAATCCTCGCCATCGTGGTTCATCCGATGAGATCATCGAGGAGCATGTGGGAGCCGACATGGGTGTCCAGATCCCGCTGTTGGTTATTGCCTGAGAGCCGTCTCGGTCATGTCTACGTGTCTCCCGAACCCGTAGGGTCTACACACTTAAGGTTCGGTGACGCTAGGGTTGTATGAATATGAGTATGCAGCATACCAAATGTTGTTCGGAGTCCCGGATGAGATCCCGGATGTCACGAGGAGTTCCGGAATGATCCGGAGGTAAAGAATTATATATAGGAAGTGGTATTTCGGCCATCGGGAAAGTTTCGGGGTCGCCCGGTATTGTACCGGGACCACCGGAAGGGTCCCGGGGGTCCACCGGGTGGGGCCACCCATCCCGGAGGGCCCCAAGGGCTGAAGTGGGGAGGGGAACCAGCCCATAGTGGGCTGGTGCGCCCCCCTAGGCCCACCCCCTGCGCCTAGGGTTGAAACCCTAGGGTGGGGGGGGGGCGCCCCACTTGCCTTGGGGGGCACTCCACCCCCCTTGGCCGCCGCCCCCTTGGGAGATTGGATCTCCCAGGGCCGGCGCCCCCTGGGGGCCTATATAAAGGGAGGGGGGAAGGGGGCAGCCGCACCCTGAAGTTCTGGCGCCTCCCTCCCGCTGCTACACCTCTTCCTCCTCCGTCACGTGCTTGGCGAAGCCCTGCCGGAGTGCTGCTGCTCCACCACCACCACGCCGTTGTGCTGCTGCTGGAGCCATCATCATCAACCTCTCCTTCCCCCTTGCTGGATCAAGAAGGAGGAGACATCATCCGCTCCGTACATGTGTTGAACGCGGAGGTGCCGTCCGTTCGGCGCTAGGATCTCCGGTGATAGGATCACGACGAGAACGACTACTTCAACCCTGTTCTTTTGAACGCTTCCGCTCGCGATCTACAAAGTGGTATGTAGATGCATCTCCCTTGACTCGTTGCTTATATGAACTCATAGATGGATCTTGGTGAAACCATTGGAAATTTTTTAATTTTTTGCAACGTTCCCCAATAGTGGCATCATGAGCTAGGTCTATGCGTAGTTCTCTATTGCATGAGTAGAACACAATTTTGTTGTGGGCGTAGATCTTGTCAACTTGCTTGCCGCTACTAGTCTTATCTTGCTTCAGCGGTATTGTGGGATGAAGCGGCCCGGACCAACCTTACACGTACGCTTACGTGAGACCGGTTCCACCGACTGACATGCACTAGTTGCATAAGGTGGCTGGCGGGTGTTTGTCTCTCCCACTTTAGTTGAAGCGGATTCGATGAAAAGGGTCCTTATGAAGGGTAAATAGAAGTTGAAAAAATCACGTTGTGGTTATTCGTAGGTAAGAAAACGTTCTTGCTAGAACCCAATTGCAGCCACGTAAAAGATGCAACAACAATTAGAGGACGTCTAACTTGTTTTTGCAGCAATTGTCATGTGATGTGATATGGCCAGAAGTTGTGATGAATGATGCATGATATATTATGATGTATGAGATCATGTTCTTGTAATAGGAATCACGACTTGCATGTCGATGAGTATGACAACCGGCAGGAGCCATAGGAGTTGTCTTTATTTTTTGTATGACCTGCGTGTCATTGAAGAACGCCATGTAAATTACTTTACTTTATTGCTAAACGTGTTAGCCATAGAAGTAGAAGTAGTCGTTGGCGTGACAACTTCATGAAGACACGATGATGGAGATCATGATGATGGAGATCATGGTGTCATGCCGGTGACGAAGATGATCATGGAGCCCCGAAGATGGAGATCGAAGGAGCTATATGATATTGGCCATATCATGTCACTACTATATAATTGCATGTGATGTTTATTATGTTTAGGCATCTTGTTTACTTAGAACGACGGTAGTAAATAAGATGATCCCTTATAATAATTTCAAGAAAGTGTTCCCCCTAACTGTGCACCGTTGCTAAAGTTCGTCGTTTCGAAGCACCACGTGATGATCGGGTGTGATAGATCCTTACGTTCACATACAATGGGTGTAAGACAGATGTACACATGCAGAACACTTAGGGTTAACTTGACGAGCCTAGCATGTACAGACATGGCCTCGGAACACAGAGACCGAAAGGTCGAACACGAGTCGTATGGAAGATACGATCAACATGGAGATGTTCACCGACGATGACTAGTCCGTCTCACGTGATGATCGGACACGGCCTAGTCGACTCGGATCGTGTAGCACTTAGATGACTAGAGGGATGTCTAATCTGAGTGGGAGTTCATTAAAATAATTTGATTAGATGAACTTAATTATCATGAACTTAGTCTAAAACTTTTTTGCAAAATATGTCTTGTAGATCAAATGGCCAACGCTCATGTCAACATGAACTTCAACGCGTTCCTAGAGAAAACCAAGCTGAAAGATGATGGCAGCAACTATACGGACTGGGTCCGGAACCTGAGGATCATCCTCATAGCTGCCAGGAAACAATATGTCCTAGAAGGACCGCTAGGTGACGCTCCCGTCCCAGAGAACCAAGACATTATGAATGCTTGGCAGTCTCGTGCTGATGATTACTCCCTTGTTCAGTGCAGCATGCTTTACAACTTAGAACCGGGGCTCCAAAAGCATTTTGAGCAACACGGAGCATATGAGATGTTCGAGGAGCTGAAACTAGTTTTCCAAGCTCATGCCCGGGTCGAGAGATATGAAGTCTCTCACAAGTTCTATAGTTGTAAGATGGAGGAAAATAGTTCTGTCAGTGAGCACATACTCAAAATGTCTGGGTTGCACAACCGCCTGTCCCAGCTGGACATTAACCTCCCGGACGAGGCGGTCATTAACAAAATCCTTCAGTCGCTCCCACCAAGCTACAAGAGCTTTGTGATGAACTACAATATGCAGGGGATGGTGAAGACCATTCCTGAAGTATTTTCAATGCTGAAGTCAGCAGAGGTTGAAATCAAGAAAGAACATCAAGTGTTGATGGTCAATAAGACCACTAAGTTCAAGAAGGGCAAGGGTAAGAAGAACTTCAAGAAGGACGGCAAAGATGTTGCTGCGCTCGGTAAGCCAGTTGCCGGGAAGAAGTCAAAGAATGGACCCAAGCCTGAAACTGAGTGCTTTTATTGCAAGGGGAAGGGTCACTAGAAGCGGAACTGCCCCAAATACTTAGCGGACAAGAAGGCCGGCAACACTAAAGGTATATTTGATATACATGTAATTGATGTGTACCTTACCAGTACTCGTAGTAACTCCTGGGTATTTGATACCGGTGCCGTTGCTCACATTTGTAACTCACAGCAGGAGCTGCGGAATAAGCGGAGACTTGCGAAGGACAAGGTGACGATGTGCGTCGAGAATGGTTCGAAGGTCGATGTGATCACCGTCGGCACGCTACCTCTACATTTACCTACGGGATTAGTTTTAAACCTCAATAATTGTTATTTAGTGCCAAGTTTGAGCATGAACATTGTATCTGGATCTTGTTTAATACGAGATGGCTACTCATTTAAATCCGAGAATAATGGTTGTTCTATTTATATGAGAGATATGTTTTATGGTCATGCCCCGATGGTCAATGGTTTATTCTTAATGAATCTCGAACGTAATGTTACACATATTCATAGCGTGAATACCAAAAGATGTAAAGTTGATAACGATAGTCCCACATACTTGTGGCACTGCCGCCTTGGTCACATTGGTGTCAAGCGCATGAAGAAGCTCCATGCTGATGGACTTTTAGAGTCTCTCGATTATGAATCATTTGACACATGCGAACCATGCCTCATGGGCAAAATGACCAAGACTCCGTTCTCCGGAACAATGGAGCGAGCAACCAACTTGTTGGAAATCATACATACCGATGTGTGCGGTCCAATGAGCGTTGAGGCTTGCGGAGGATATCGTTATGTTCTCACTCTCACTGATGACTTGAGTAGATATGGGTGTGTCTACTTGATGAAACACAAGTCTGAGACCTTTGAAAAGTTCAAGGAATTTCAGAATGAAGTAGAGAATCAACGTGACCGAAAGATAAAATTCTTACGATCGGATCGTGGAGGAGAATATTTAAGTCACGAATTTTGGTACACACTTAAGAAAATGTGGAATCGTTTCACAACTCACGCCGCCTGGAACACCTCACGAAACGGTGTGTCCGAACGTCGTAATCGCACTCTATTGGATATGGTGCGGTCTATGATGTCTCTTACCGATTTACCGCTATCATTTTGGGGATACGCTCTAGAGACAGCTACATTCACTTTAAATAGGGCACCGTCTAAATCCGTTGAGACGACACCGTATGAACTATGGTTTGGGAAGAAACCTAAGCTGTCGTTTCTAAAAATTTGGGGATGCGATGCTTATGTCAAGAAACTTCAACCTGAAAAGCTCGAACCCAAGTCGGAAAAATGCTTCTTCATAGGATACCCTAAAGAAACCATTCGGTATACCTTCTACTTAAGATCCAAGGGCAAGATCTTTGTTGCCAAGAACGGATCCTTTCTGGAAAAAGAGTTTCTCTCGAAAGAAGTAAGTGGGAGGAAAGTAGAACTCGATGAAGTACTACCTCTTGAACAGGATAGTAGTGCAGCTCAGGAAAGTGTTCCTGTGATGCCTACACCAACTGAAGAGGAAAATAATGATGATGATCAAGGTACTTCAGATCAAGCTACTACTGAACTTCGTAGGTCCAGAAGGACACGTTCCGCACCAGAGAGGTACGGCAACCCTGTCCTGGAAATCATGTTGTTGGACAACGGTGAACCTTCGAACTATGAAGAAGCAATGGCGGGCCCAGATTCCAACAAATGGCTAGAAGCCATGAAATCCAAGATAGAATCCATGTATGAAAACAAAGTATGGACTTTGACTGACTTGCCCGATGATCGGCGAGCGATAGAAAACAAATGGATCTTTAAGAAGAAGACGGACGCGGATGGTAATGTCACCATCTATAAAGCTCGACTTGTCGCTAAGGGTTATCGGCAAGTTCAAGGGATTGACTACGATGAGAGTTTCTCTCCCGTAGCGAAGCTTAAGTCCGTCCGAATCATGTTAGCAATTGCCGCATACTATGATTATGAGATATGGCAGATGGACGTCAAAACGGCATTCCTTAACGGGCATCTTAAGGAAGAACTGTATATGATGCAGCTGGAGGGTTTTGTCGATCCTAAGAATGCTAACAAAGTATGCAAGCTCCAGCGATCCATTTATGGGCTGGTGCAAGCATCTCGGAGTTGGAACATTCGCTTTGATGAGATGATCAAAGCGTTTGGGTTTATGCAGACTTATGGAGAAGCCTACGTTTACAAGAAAGTGAGTGGGAGCTCTGTAGCATTTCTCATGTTATATGTAGATGACATACTTTTGATGGGAAATGATATAGAACTTTTGGACAACATTAAGGCCTACTTGAATAAGTGTTTTTCAATGAAGGACCTTGGAGAAGCTGCTTATATATTAGGCATCAAGATCTGTAGAGATAGATCAAGACGCCTCATAGGTCTTTCACAAAGCACATACCTTGATAAGATTTTGAAGAAGTTCAAAATGGATCAGTCCAAGAAGGGGTTCTTGCCTGTATTGCAAGGTGTGAGATTGAGCTCGGCTCAATGCCCGACCACGGCAAAAGATAAAGAAGAGATGAGTGTCATCCCCTATGCTTTAGCCATAGGATCTATTATGTATGCCATGCTGTGTACCAGACCTGATGTAAACCTTGCCGTAAGTTTGGTAGGAAGGTACCAAAGTAATCCCGGCAAGGAACAATGGACAGCGGTCAAGAATATCCTAAAGTACCTGAAAAGGACGAAGGACATGTTTCTCGTTTATGGAGGTGACGAAGAGCTCGTCGTAAAGGGTTACGTCGACGCCAGCTTCAACACAGATCTGGATGACTCTAAGTCACAAACCGGATACGTGTATATGTTGAATGGCGGAGCAGTAAGCTGGTGCAGCTGCAAGCAGAGCATCGTGGCGGGATCTACATGTGAAGCAGAGTACATGGCAGCCTCGGAGGCAGCGCATGAAGCAATTTGGGTGAAGGAGTTCATCACCGACCTAGGTGTCATACCCAATGCGTCGGGGCCAATCAAACTCTTCTGTGATAACACTGGAGC
The DNA here is from genome assembly GCF_018294505.1 of Triticum aestivum. Taxonomy (NCBI): domain Eukaryota; kingdom Viridiplantae; phylum Streptophyta; class Magnoliopsida; order Poales; family Poaceae; genus Triticum; species Triticum aestivum. Next base: position 175,018,516 of record NC_057795.1, read on the forward strand.
TATTGCCCTTGCCAAGGAGCCCAGGTTTCACAAGAAGACCAGGCACATCAAGCGTCGTTTCAACTCCATCCGTGAAAATGTTCAAGATGGAGACATAGATATTTGCAAAGTACATACGGATCTGAATGTCGCAGATCCGTTGACTAAACCTCTCTCGCGAGCAAAAAATGATCAACACCAGAACTCTATGGGTGTTCGATTCATCACAATGTAACTAGATTATTGACTCTAGTGCAAGTGGGAGACTGTTGGAAATATGCCCTAGAGGCAATAATAAAAGGGTTATTATTATATTTCCTTGTTCATGATAATTGTCTTTTATTCATGCTATAACTGTATTATCCGGAAATCGTAATACACGTGTGAATACATAGACCATAACATGTCCCTAGTGAGCCTCTAGTTGACTAGCTCGTTGGTCAACAGATAGTCATGGTTTCCTGACTATGGACATTAGATGTCATTGACAACGGGATCACATCATTAGGAGAATGATGTGATGGACAAGACCCAATCCTAAGCATAGCACAAGATCGTGTAGTTCATTTTGCTAGAGCTTTTTCAATGTCAAGTATCTCTTCCTTAGACCATGAGATCATGTAACTCCCGAATACCGCAAGAGTGCTTTGGGTGTACCAAACATCACAACGTAACTGGGTGACTATAAAGGTGCACTACAGGTATCTCCGAAAGTGTCTGTTGGGTTGACACGGATCGAGACTGGGATTTGTCACTCCGTATGACGGAGAGGTATCTCTGGGCCCACTCGGTAATGCATAATCATAATGAGCTCAAAGTAACCAAGTGGTTGGTCACGGGATCATGCATTACGGTACGAGTAAAGTGACTTGCCGGTAACGAGACTGAACAAGGTATTGGGATACCGACGATCGAGTCTCGGGCATGTAACGTACCGCTTGACAAAGGGAATTGTATACGGGGTTGTTCGAATCCTCGACATCGTGGTTCATCCGATGAGATCATCGAGGAGCATGTGGGAGCCGACATGGGTATCCAGATCCCGCTGTTGGTTATTGCCCGAGAGCCGTCTCGGTCATGTCTACGTGTCTCCCGAACCCGTAGGGTCTACACACTTAAGGTTCGGTGACGCTAGGGTTGTATGAATATGAGTATGCAGCATACCGAATGTTGTTCGGAGTCCCGGATGAGATCCCGGATGTCACGAGGAGTTCCGGAATGGTCCGGAGGTAAAGAATTATATATAGGAAGTGGTATTTCGGTCATCGGGAAAGTTTCGGGGTCGCCCGGTATTGTACAGGGACCACCGGAAGGGTCCCGGGGGTCCACCGGGTGGGGCCACCCATCCCGGAGGGCCCCAAGGGCTGAAGTGGGGAGGGGAACCAGCCCATAGTGGGCTGGTGCGCCCCCTAGGCCCACCCCCTGCGCCTAGGGTTGAAACCCTAGGGTGGGGGGGGGGGGCGCCCCACTTGCCTTGGAGGGCACTCCACCCCCCTTGGCCGCCGCCCCCTTGGGAGATTGGATCTCCCAGGGCCGGCGCCCCCCTGGGGGCCTATATAAAGGGAGGGGGAAGGGGGCAGCCGCACCCTAAAGTTTTGGCGCCTCCCTCCCCCTGCTACACCTCTTCCTCCTTCGTCACGTGCTTGGCGAAGCCCCGCCGGAGTGCTGCTGCTCCACCACCACCACGCCGTTGTGCTGCTGCTGGAGCCATCATCATGAACCTGTCCTTCCCCCTTGCTGGATCAAGAAGGAGGAGACGTCTTCCGCTCCGTATGTGTGTTGAACGCGGAGGTGCCGTCCGTTCGGCGCTAGGATCTCCGGTGATAGGATCACGACGAGAACGACTACTTCAACCCCATTCTTTTGAATGCTTTTGCTCGCGATCTACAAAGTGGTATGTAGATGCATCTCCCTTGACTCGTTTCTTAGATGAACTCATAGATGGATCTTGGTGAAACCGTAGGAAAATTTTTAATTTTCTGCAACGTTCCCCAATAGGAAGACACTCAATAAATAAAATTGTGCTCCAACTTCATCACAAAGCGGTTCACCATATGCGCATGCTACGGGAATCATAAACTTCAACACAAGCATTCTTTAAATTCATAATCACCTAACTAGCATACCTTTAATATTACTACCTCCATATCTCAAAAAATTATCAAGCATCAAATTGATCATAGCATCCAATTCACTTTCTATGATAGTTTTTATTATACCCAACTTGGATGCTCATCATTCTAGGACCAACTTTGTGATAATAGCAAATACCATGCTGTTCTAAAAGGTTCTCAAAATAATATAAGTGAAGCATGAGATACTATAAATTTCTTCAAAATTAAGACACTACCGTGCTCTAAAATATATAAGTGAAGCACTAGAGCAAAAACTATCAAGCTCAAAAGATATAAGTGAAGCACATAGAGTATTCTAGCAAATTCTAATCAAATAGGCTTCTCCCAAAAGGTGTGTACAGCAAGGATGATTGTGGTAAACTAAAAAGCAAATACTAATATAATACACGACGCTCCAAGCAAAACACATATCATGTGGCGAATAAAAATATAGCTCCAAGTAAAGTTACCAATGAACGAAGACGAAAGAGGGGATGCCTTCCCGGGGCATCCCCAAGCTTAGGCTTTTGGATATTATTGAATATCTTCGGGTGCCTTGGGCATCCCCAAGCTTAGGCTCTTGACACTCCTTATTCCATAGTCCATGAAAGCTTTACCCAAAACTTGAAAACTTCACAACACAAAACTCAACAAGAAATCTTATAAGCTCCATTAGTGAAAGAAAACAAAACCACCACATAAGGTACTGTAATGAACTCATTCTTTAAACCTACTGTATTCCAACTTCCTTATGGTTTATAAACTAATTTACTAGCCATAGATGCATTGAAATTAGCAAACAACACACGAAAAAACAGAATCTGTCAAAAACAGAACAGTCTGTAGCAATCTGTAACTAACGCAAACTTCTGGAACTCTAAAAATCCTAAAAAAATAGTAAGTCCTGGACAATTTATTTATTGAACAGAAGAAAAAAGAATCAACGCAAAAACACGTTCCTGTGATTTAACAAAATTATATTCGTGCGTGCAAAGTTTCTGTTTTTCAGCAGAATCAAATCAACTATCATCGTAGGTTATCCTATAGGTTCTACCTGGCACAAACACTAATTAAAAGATAAAAACACATCTAAACAGAAGGTAGATGAAAGATTTATTACTAAACAGGAGCAAAAACAAAAAAACATAAAGAAAATTGGGTTGCCTCCCAACTAGCGCTATCGTTTAACGCCCCTAGCTAGGCATAAAAGCAAAGATAGATCTAACGAGTGCCATCTTTGGCACTAAATCCATAAGTAGCACGCATGATAGATTCATAAGGTAATTTGACTTTCTTTCTTGGAAAGTGCTCCATGCCTTTCTTTAATGGAAATTGGAATCTAATATTCCCTTCCTTCATATCAATAATCGTACCAATCGTTCTAAGGAAAGGTCTACCAAGAATAATAGGGCAAGAAAGATTGCAATCTATATCAAGAACGATAAAATCCACGGGCACCAAATTTCTATTTGCAACAATGAGAACATCATTGACCCTTCCCATTGGCTTTTTAATGGTGGAATCCGCAAGGTGCAAATTTAAAGGGCAATCATCAAGATCATGGAAACCTAGAATATCACATAAAGTTTTCGGAATCGTGGAAACACTAGCACCTTAATCACACAAAGCAATACACTCATGATCTTTAGTTCTAATCTTTATAGTAGGTTCCCACTCATCATTAAGTTTTCTAGGTATAGAAACTTCCAAATTAAGTTTTTCATCATAAGATTGCATCAAGGCATCAACGATATGTTTCGTAAAAGCTTTATTTTGACTATAAGCATGAGGAGAATTAACAACGGATTGCAACAAGGAAATACAACCTTTTAAAGAACAATTATCATAATCAAATTCCTTGAAATCCGAGATAGAAGGTTCAATGTTATTAGAAGTTGAGGATTCTCCAATCTCACTTTTACCAAATTTAGCATCAAGATCTAAAGATTCCGGATTTTTGGGATGCCTTCTAGGAAAAGTTGATTCATCATCAGTCCCATAATCATCAAAATTCATATTGCAAAACATAGATCTAATAGGAGATGCATCAATAACTTTAAGATCCTCATCATTATTTTCATGGAAACTAGAAGAACACACTTTTATAAAGCTATCTTTTTTAGCACGCAATCGAGCGGTTCTTTCCTTACACTCATCAATGAAAATTCTCATTAATTTGAGAGACTCATTGATATCATGCTTAGGAGGAGAAGATCTAAGTTTAAGAGAATCAACATCAAGTGAAAGCCTATCAACATTCCTAGCCAAATCATCAACTCTGAGCAATTTTTCTTCAAGCAAAGCATTAAAATTCTTTTGAGAAATCATAAATTCTTTCACACTATTCTCAAAATCAGAGGGCATCTTATTAAAATTACCATAACAATTATTGTAGGAATTTCCATAATTATTAGAGGAATTACTAGGTAACGGTCTAGCATTAAAGTTTCCTCTATAAGCGTTGTTTCCAAAACTATTCCTACCAACAAAATTCACATCCCTAGATTCATTATTATTCTCAATCAAAGAAGACAAATGCATATCATTGGGATCAAGATTAGTATTTTTAGTAGCAAACATCTTCATAAGTTCATCCATCTTTCCACTCAAAACATTGATTTCTTCTATAGCATGCACTTTTTTGCTAGAAGATCTTTCGGTGTGCCATTGAGAATAATTAGCCATAATATTACCAAGAAGTTTTGTAGCATCTCCTAACGTGATTTCCATAAACGTGCCTCCCGCGGCCGAATCTAAGAGATTTCTAGAAGCAAAGTTCAAACCGGCATAAAATTTTTGTATGATCATCCATAAATTCAAACCATGAGTAGGGCAATTGTGAAGCATCAATTTCATTCTTTCCCAAGATTGGGCAACATGCTCATGATCAAGTTGTTTAAAATTCATAATATCGTTCCTAAGAGTGGTAATCTTAGCGGGAGGAAAATACTTAGAGATAAAAGCATCTTTGCACTTGTTCCAAGAATCAATACTATTTTTAGGCAAAGACGAAAACCAAACTTTAGCATGATCTCTAAGTGAAAAAGGAAATAACTTCAATTTGACAATATTGTTATCCGTATCTTTCTTCTTTTGCATATGACAAAAATCAACAAAGTTGTTAGATGAGTAGCGGCATCTTCACTAGGAAGGCCGGCGAATTGATCTTTCATAACAAGATTCAACAAAGTGGTATTGACTCCACAAGACTCAACATCATTAAGAGGAGCAAACAGAGTACTAAGGAAATCATTATTATTGGTATTCGAGAAATCACACAATTTGGTATTATCTTACGCCATGGCAACAAGTAATCCAACACACAAGCAAGCAGAAAAAGGGCAAGCGACAAAAAGAGGAGGAGATTGGGAAAGAGAGGGTGAATAAAATGGCAAGGGTGAAGTGGGGGAGAGGAAAACGTGAGGCAAATGGAAAATAATGTAAATGCAAGGGAGATGGGTTTGTGATGGGCACTTGGTATGTCTTGACTTGAGCGAAGACCTCCCCGGCAACGGCGCCAGAAATCCTTCTTGCTACGTCTTGAGCTTGCGTTGGTTTTCCTCGAAGAGGAGAGGGTGATGCAGCAATAGTAGCGTAAGTATTTCCCTCAGTTTTTGAGAACCAAGGTATCAATCCAGTAGGAGGCTCCTCAAAAGTCCCACGCACCTACACAAACAAACAAAGAACTCGCAACCAACGCAATAAAGGGGTTGTCAATCCCTTCACGACCACTTGCGAAAGTGAGATCTAATAAAGATAGTATGATAAGATAAATATATTTTTGGTATTTTATAATATAGATGCAAAAAGTAAAGATGCAAATAAAAGTAGATTGAAAGCAAATATGATAAGACATAGACCCGGGGGCCATAGGTTTCACTAGTGGCTTCTCTCAAGATAGCATAAGTATTACGGTGGGTGAACAAATTACTGTCGAGCAATTGATAGAAAAGCGCATAGTTATGAGATTATCTAGGCATGATCATGTATATAGGCATCACGTCCATAACAAGTAGACCGACTCCTGCCTGCATCTACTACTATTACTCCACACATCGACCGACTCCTGCCTGCATCTAGAGTATTAAGTTCATAAGAACAGAGTAACACATAAGCAAGATGACATGATGTAGAGGGATAAACTCAAGCAATATGATATAAACCCCATCTTGTTATCCTCGATGGCAACAGTACAATACATGCTTTGCAACCCTTTCTGTCACTGGGTAAGGACACCGCAAGATTGAACCCAAAGCTAAGCACTTCTCCCATGGCAAGAAAGATCAATCTAGTAGGCCAAACCAAACTGATAATTCGAAGAGACTTGCAAAAATAACTCAATCATACATAAAAGAATTCAGAGAAGATTCAAATATTATTCATAGATAAACTTGATCATAAACCCACAATTTATCGGATCTTGACAAACACACTGCAAAAAGAGTTTACATCGAATACATCTCCACAAGAGAGGGGGAGAACATTGTATTGAGATCCAAAAAGAGAGAAGAAGCCATCTAGCTAATAACTATGGACCCGTAGGTCTGTGTTAAACTACTCACAACTCATCAGAGAGGCAAGGATGTTGATGTAGAAGCCCTCCGTGGTTGATTCCCCCTCCGGCAGAGTGCGGTCGAAGGCTCCAAGATGAGATCTCGCGGATACAGAAGGTTACGGCGGTGGAAATTGTGTTTCGTGTCGCTCCTGGATGTTTTCGGGGTACGTAGGTATATATAGGAGGAAGAAGTACGTCGGTGCCTGCCCGAGGGGCCCACGAAACAGGGGCGCGCCATACAGACGGGGGTGCCCTCCTATCTCATGGGAGCCTCGGCTGCTTCTTGACTTGCACTCCAAGTCCTCTGGATCACGTTCGTTCCAAAAATCACGCTTCCGAAGGTTTCATTCCGTTTGGACTCCGTTTGATATTCCTTTTCTTCGAAATACTGAAATAGGCAAAAAAGACAGCAATATGGGCTGGGCCTCCGGTTAGTAGGTTAGTCCCGAAAATGATATAAATGTGTAAAATAAAGCCCATAAACATCCAAAAGGGGTAATATAATAGCATGGAACAATCAAAAATTGTAGATACGTTGGAGACGTATCAGATAGTATTTTGAATAGTACCCACATTGTCATTTGACTCCATTGAAACATCTTTATTTTCAGATGGAACCCACGAGGCAGGTCGTGCGCCACACAGCAGCCATTGGTGCCTCAGGATCACCTGTTGTGCTAGCAGGGATGATGAACTATCTGGGTTATCGCTGGCTCCCTGAGTACACCGTCTACGAGGAGTACCAGGACTTTAACCAGGAGCAGTACCGTGCCATCGTCCACCTCTACTCTTGGGAGTATGACTCCACTACTGTGCTGCACACCGCTCATGGTGTTGGAGTGACCATCGAGATGGCAGTTCACGATGCTGCCTATGCTGCTCTGACACATCTTCGTGGAGAGTATCGGGCGTTGGACACTTCCCCTTTCAGGCACATTGCTATCGCATCTGACGTCGGTGCGGAGGGATACTACACTGCTGCCTACTCCACCGTCACCCGAGAGCCCTTCCACCATCAGAGCCTGGTTCTGCATGCTGATGGGTTGGACCTAGCTAACCGAGCTCTTCGCCACGAGTTGTACACCACTCGTCAGCACCTTTACAGGGCTCTGACACTGTTGCACCCCTTTGTTCTATCTAGACAGCTGCCGCGTTCTGCGATCTACCCAGCTAGGACCGTGATGCCCCACGGTGTCGGTTGGCCAGAGGTGGGAGGCTACTCTCCCGCACTTGGTCCTCTTCTGCCACCTGAGGGTCGGGTTCTACACCAGAGTATCCGTGGCCCCCAGGCCGCTGACGTGGACTATCTGTTGCCTCACTACCAGTTGCCGGGCTACGACTACCTCCACAATACCTCCTGGGACTGATGTAGTCTTGCTCATTAGTATTAGATGCATTCGCTGCGAGCCTGCGTGCCGCCTATGATGACTTAGTTTATGTACTGAACTATGTGTACTGAATTCTATGTCTGACCCCTTTTGTAAGTTATGCCGACTACTATGTAGTATCTGTCGTGCTCCTTTCATTATGCATGTTCCATCATGAATGTTGACGCCTGATTTTGGAAAGATACAGAGTGAAAGGGTTTTCAGCATGAGAAGTTTCACATCACCGAGTGGAACAACTTTGATGTTTAAGTTATCATCGTCCGACTCCATCTTAGGGGCCGAAATTATATTCCGAGTGGCAGAATTCAATATTCCGAGTGGTTTTCGGCCGATCATGCCTTCAAGACAACCTCGGATGAAGGAGTACTCTAAAGGAATTGTCTTTGTCTCGTCGAAGCAATCAATTTTGATATATAAATCATCTCAATCCGAGTTTGTATGCAAAAGTTACAATCAATACTGACCAGCCCTACCAAAGACCAAAATATTACGCTCGACACCAGACACATGTTAATGAGTGTCTGATACAATGCATGAGCAATTCGGCCTTCTGGATGGCCTTGAATGGAAAAACCTTCAACATGAAAAAGTTTCGTCTCGTCGAGCCGATCGATTTTCATATACAATTTGTCTCAATCCATGGTCATATGCAACCTGGAGAGGCAAATCAAGATCAGGTTGTCTTTTCAGTCAGGAAATCCGAGTGGAAAGTTTTACCATCCGAGTGAAAACCTACCGATCGAGTAAAAGGTCGAGTGAAAACTTACCGATCGACTAAAAGGCCGAGTGAAAACCTACCGATCGAGTAAAAGTTCGTGAAAACCTACCAATCGAGTAAAAGGTCGAGTGAAAACCTACCGATCGAGTAAAAGGTCGAGTGAAAACCTACCGATCGAGTAAAAGGTCGAGTGAAAACCTAACGATCGAGTAAAAGGTCAAGTGGAAACTTATCGATCGAGTAAAAGTTTGTCTTCCGAGTGAAAATATAGTCATCCGAGTGAAAGATTGTTTTCCGAGTGAAAAGGTCGAGTCGGATGGTCCGAGTGAAAGTCTCTAATATCCGAGTGGATGAGCTCGAATCCGAGTGAAACTGAACATGTGCCCGAAAGTTTATCAAGATGACCTTGGATGAAGAAGTGTTCAATACAGAAGTTATGCATATCATCAAGACGGTAAACTTTGGTTTTGGAGTCATCATCATCAAAGATAGTATATGGCCTACAAGTTCACTACGAGACTCGGATGATCTAGTTTACTGCAATACCAAGTCCGACTGGAAGGTAAAGATGACCTCGAAGAGTATTCAAGATGGCCTTATTTGAGAAAGTAAGCAACATGAGAGTTGTTCGTATCATCGAGGCGCACAAGTTTGATATTTAGGCCGTCTTGATCGGAGATCATATGCAAGCTCGGCGGCCCGCGCAAGAAGGAAGACAGAGTTTGGGCCAGATTCAGACTGAATCCGAGTTGGAATAGAACTAGGACTCTAGGACGCGAATTGATGTAATTTTTCTTGTAAGGAAAGCCTAGATGAATCCTTTACTTGTACGGGAAGTCCAGCCGCCTCTTATATATGTTGGGGGTGACGGCCGATTGAACAACACACAATCGAACAAATCAATATACTACTTTTTCATCTATGTTTTATCTCTCCATCGTTTTTCTCTCTCGTTCTTCGCTGTTCTTCGTGTTTGAGAGCTGCGAATCTCGAGGCTCTAGGGGCGAGCGAATCGACCTAGGGCAGCCCATAGCCGCCGCACTCCCTGACGGGGTCCCTCCCGGGGGTGTGGGGTTTTCGGGTCTGCAAAAGCGCCCGTCGACTGTCTTGCGTATCGCGCTGTCGGTCGGGTCTCCTTCGACGTGAGCTGCGGTGCATCACCCCCGGTGTCGAGGGTACACGTGACGTGTTCGTGTGTCAACACACTTTTTGGCGACTCCGCTGGGGACACGAAGATCAATCATCATCATCCACCATGTCCGATCTTCCCAAGCCATCCGAGGTAGACGCCGATAACATCATTAAGCCCAGTCTTGATGAGATATCGGCTGATCATCGCCAAGTCTATGAGGAGTACAAGAAGGCGCGTGAAGAGAAGGATTTGCAGGAGTTCCTTGCAAAGTTCAAGAAGGATCGCCAAGGCAACATCACTCCGATTGAAGAAATCAAGTTCCCTCCTCTTCAAGCCGAGCAGGTTAAACCTTCTGTGAGTACTACCTTTTCTCCTGAGCAGTGGGCTGAGATTGAAAGTCGTATTGCTGATGGTAACAATCTAGTCTATCAAACTTTCATAGAAAATACTAATGCTCAGAAGAATACATCTCAATCGACTAGTGGTAATGATGGTGTAGCTGCTAGTGTGCAAAACCCTAATCAGGCTTTACCTATTGCATCGGCGCCTCCCGTGCCGATGGCTTATTATCCTACCCAAACAAATCAGATTGTGGCTGCACCCATTAATCCTATTATGAGCATGCCAGGTTCGGTGGCAACGCCGAACCCAACCTTACCTACAGCTACAACCACTCGACCACTAGCAAATTATGGGTCGACATACCTGCCACAATTCCTACCTACAGCTAGTAACCATACTCCTCCTATGCCACTGCCACAAGTTTCATCGTCCACTATGGATGATGGTCTAGCTAATCTTAGAGAGGAGACGGCTAAGATGCTTTGAGAGAATTTTGGGGTTGAGTTACCTCGTAATCGGATTTACCAAAAGCCGTACCCCGAGTACTTTGATGCCATCCAGTGCCCTCCAGGATATAAAATTCCAGATTTTGTTAAGTTCAATGGAGAGGGCACAAAAACCACATGGGAGCATGTTAGTCAATACTTGGCACAATTAGGCGAAGCAGGTTCACTAAATGAGTTGAAAGTGCGTTTATTTCCTTTATCATTAACTGGTACCGCATTTTCATGGTTTTCTTCTTTACCACATGGTTCCATTCGAGTTTGGTCGCAGCTAGAGCAGAAATTTCATGATCACTTTTACAGCGGCGACAATGAACTCAAGTTGTCACATCTAACATCGGTTAAACAGAAGCATGATGAATCGGTCTCCGATTACGTCAAGAGATTCAGAGAAACGAAAAACCGATGTTTTAGTTTGGTGATAACCGAGAGAGACTTGGCAGACCTAGTGCTGAGTGGTTTGAGAACTCCCATTAGAGAAAAGCTAGAAGGCTATGAGTTCTTAAATATTAACCAAGTCTTACAAAGGGCTTTGGCTCAGGAAAGCCGAAGCAAAGATCTCAAAGAAGTGCATAGGTACAAAGCCGATCGTCCAAAGATGAATATGGTGGAATATGATAGTGATCACTCGGACGATGAGGGTGATGTTTTTGCTACTGAATTTGTTTGGCCATCTAAGGCCAAACCCTTTACTTGCAATGATCTGAAACCGATTCATAAGAATCGTGATGAAGATATGAAGTTTACTTTTAACATTGCTAAGTGTGATAGAATATTTGATGCTTTGCTGCAGGCTAAGATTATTAGAATATCTCATACTTTACCGCCGTTTGAAGAGCTGAAACGGCGTGCTTATTGCAAGTATCATAATTCTTTTTCTCATGCTACTAACGATTGCAATGTTTTTCGACGACAGATACAATCGGCCATTAATGACGGACGATTGAACTTTTCTGAGATGCAAGTTGATAAACAGCCCTTTCCAATGAACACCATGGATTTAGAAGGGAAGAAGCTGCTCATTCGGCCGGAGGTAGCCGAATCTGCTAATAAAGCTAATGTCATTGTTGGTGAGCCCAGGAAAGACAAGGAGGGCGACAAGGTTTTGGGGAGACATGTTGTGCTTGATAAGCAACCCGATGGCAAGGAAGTGATCAAGATCACCATCAAGAATCCTACACTCGGGGGGCAAACACAGTGCAGCAGGACACTCGAGTTAAATTTGTCAAGCCCAAGAGTCCAGAAGTTGGCAAATGGAAGAGGAATGAAGCTAAAGTGCAACGCAAGCGGATCAAGCCAACTTTTGATATGTTGCTGTCCAAATATGCTAATCAGTCGGCTGGTTCCAGCTCTAACCGGCCATCATACTTGAAATGACCAAGGTCACCATCAGATGATATATTCAGTCAGTATGTGAAACCGAGTGGACCAAGGGCGCAGTTTTCAGAAGAGCAGAGGCAATCTGTGTGGAATCGACTTGATTACTCATATAATGGCCGACTGAACATTGGTGACTATCAGTCGGCTGGTCAACATATGCGACCGAGTGGAAACTATCCTAGTGTAAGAATGCACCCAGGTGGAAGCTATCCAAGTGAAAAAATGGTGGGTCCAAGTAGATTCCATCCGATTGAGTTCCATCCGAGTGGATTCCATCAGAGTGACGTCCATCCGAGTGGATTCCATCCGAGTAAAAAGGTGCCCCCGAGTGGAAATTTCATGCATCTGGAAAGTAAAAAAATGGCGTGTTAAGTCACCAAGTGTTGCAGCAGTTGAGTCGGGAAAAAGCAAGGAGAAAATGGATGTCGACTCACTTATCTTGGGCACCGAAACATTCCCCATACAGCAGTCAACTTTGCATAACCACTCGACTGAGCCGATACTTGCTATCGCGCCAAAGCACTCAGTTAATGACCATGAAGCAAGCACCAGCCAAGTAAAGGTGAGAGATGATAAATACACTCGACCAAAGTGGTGTCCTCCAGGGCTAACAAAGACACAAAAGAGGAAACTATAGAGGTTAAGGAGTCAAGAGATGGCAGAGCAGGAGGCTGAGAAGCAAAGGGATAAGTTGTTCAATGACACTCGGCCCATGGTTCCAGCAAAACAAGTGTGGAGGCCTAAACAAATACAAGATACATCAGCTTCTACATCTATCACAGAAGTGCCTACACCACCCAAGGAGGACGATGCGACAGCTATTACATCGTCTGCAACACTTCTTACTTCTCCTTCACTCGACCAGATTTCAGAATCGGTCGATCCACTTGAAGAAGAGGCTGATATGTTGGACTATGAGTCTACACCGGTCCATGAAGGTATGGATATCAATATGGTATATTACTTACCTGCTAAGTTTCGTGCTGTAGATGAGGAAGGGGAAGTGGCCCAACTGGATTTTGGCCCTAAAAACGCAATATTCGAGAAGCCAAAAGAACCAGTAACACATTTGAAACCGTTGTATCTCAGAGGTCATATCAATGGATCACCACTCAGTCGAATGCTTGTTAATGGTGGTGTTGTGGTAAATCTTATGCCCTATTCGGTCTTCAGGAAATTGGGTTTGCCTGATGAAGAATTGATCAAGACCAATATGGTGCTCAACGGGTTTGAAGGCAAAGAGAGAACTGAAGCCTACAAGTTCACTACGAGACTCGGATGATCTAGTTTACTGCAATACCAAGTCCGACTGGAAGGTAAAGATGACCTCGAAGAGTATTCAAGATGGCCTTATTTGAAAAAGTAAGCAACATGAGAGTTGTTCGTATCATCGAGGCGCATAAGTTTGATATTTAGGCCGTCTTGATCGGAGATCATATGCAAGCTCGGCGGCCCGCGCAAGAAGGAAGACAGAGTTTGGGCCAGATTCAAACTGAATCCGAGTTGGAATAGAACTAGGACTCTAGGACGTGAATTGATGTAATTTTTCCTGTAAGGAAAGCCTAGATGAATCCTTTACTTATACGGGAAGTCCAGCCGCCTCTTATATATATTGGGGGTGATGGACGATTGAACAACACACAATCGAACAAATCAATATACTACTTTTTCATCTACGTTTTATCTTTCCACCGTTTTTCTCTCTCGTTCTTCTCTGTTCTTCGTGTTTGAGAGTTGTGAATCTCGAGGCTCTAGGGGAGAGCGAATCGACCTAGGGCAGCCCATAGCCGCCTTACTCCCTGACGGGGTCCCTCCCGGGGGTGTGGGGTTTCGGGTCTGCAAAAGCGCCCATCGACTGTCTTGCGTATCGCGCTGTCGGTCGGGTCTCCTTCGATGTGAGCTGTGGTGCATCACGCCCAGCGTCGAGGGTACACGTGACATGTTCGTGTGTCAACAGCTGCCTTTCATGCCCACTCCATTCCTCAGGGGATCATGGACAGGAAGAAGCATGAGTTCCGCAACCTCACCCAGGGCAACAAAACTGTGGAGCTTATCAATGGGAGTTTCTGGACTTGTCCCGCTATGCTGAAGAAGACATTGCAACTGATGCACGCAGACAGGAGAAGATCCGTGACGGCCTTCAAGCTGACATCAAGCTCGCACTTCTAGTGCATGACTTTGCTGATTTCGCCACCTTGGGGAACAAGGACATCAATGTCGAGACTGGTCTGCAGGAACACCAGAGCTCTCACAGGTGCAACTATGACATGGGCTCATCTTCGGGCCCACCCTCGCAGAAGCGTAAGATATGGATCCCGAACAGCATGTACCGTCCAAATGCACCTGCCCCAAGGAAGACCTATGTTGCACCTTGTCTGCCTCCTCCACCATCTAGGCAGCCAAGGCTTCCAGCTCCACCACCCCGAGCTCTTGCTCCCACTCCCAATAATGGTCTGTGCTTCAGGTGTGGTCAACCAGGTCATCGTGCCAGGTACTGCAATCAGAATCAACTGGCCCTTCCAGCAGCTGGCCGTAGTAACAACCAGCCCCGCAACAACAATGCCAAGTCTTATGGTCGTGTTCATGCCAACCACGTTGATCTGAACGAAGCTCAAGACCAGCCTGCTACTGTGATGGGTACACTCCTCGTAAATTCAGTACCAACATCCGTTTTATTTGATACTGGTACATCGCATTCATTCATGTCAGAAGATTTTGCATACAAGCACGACCTTAAATGTGAGGTCATAAACACTCCACTAGTAGTAAAAAACCCCGCCGGCCAGTGTCAAACCTCTATGGTTAGTCACGACATTCCCGTTGAAATCGAAGGGTTGGTATTCTATGCCTCTCCCATTATCCTGAAGTCATCTAACATCGACCTCATTCTGGGTATGGATTGGTTAAAAGCGCATACTACTTCTATAGTTTGCACCACTAAGACCGTCCATCTGTTGCACCCTTCTGATGAAATAATTAGCTACAATGCTCGTCTGGTTTAGAATGCTGAGGCAAGGCTTTATGCGTTGAATGCATTGAACGCTGCAACCCTCGAGGGCATTGAAAACATTCCTATCATTCGCGAATTTCAAGACGTCTTTCCTGAAGAACTTCCAGGGACCCCCCTTGCTAGAGCTGTCGAATTCATCATCGACTTGAAACCAGGCACCACTCCTATAGCCAAGTGCCCTTACAAGATGCCGCCGCATGAACTCATTGTGCTTAAGAAGGAAATCGACAAATCTCTTTGAAGTTATTTCATTCGCCCAAGTTGCTCTCCTTGGGGAGCACCTTCTCTCTTTGTCAAGAAGGATGGGACAAACCGATTGGTCGACTACCGTCCTATTAACCAGGCTACCATTTAGAACAAATATCCTCTTCCTCGGATCAATGACTTGTATGATGAACTGGCTGGTTCGTCAGTGTTCTCTAAACTTGACTTGAGGTTGGGTTACCACCAGATCCGTGTTCGTGAAGAGGATATACCAAAGACCGCATTTGTGACTCGCTATGGATCATACGAATACACCGTCATGTCTTTTGGATTAACCAATGCTCCAGCCACCTTCTCTCGTTTGATGAACTATATATTTATGGAATACCTCGACAAGTTTGTCGTGGTTTATCTCGATGATATCCTTGTATATTCCAAGAATGAAGAAGAACATGCTGAACATCTTTGTCTTGTTCTAGAAAAGCTTAGAGAGCATCAGCTCTATGCCAAGTTCTCCAAGTGTGAATTCTGGCTTCCCGAAGTAACCTATCTTGGGCATGTCATCTCCAAGGATGTTATTGCCGTCAACCCCGAGCGAGTTCAGGCTATTCTTGATTGGACTCCTCTGAAGAATGTCAAGCACGTCAGAAGTTTTCTCGGACTCGCCAGCTATTGACATCGATTCATCAGAACTTCTCCAAGATCGCTAGGCCTCTGACTAACCTACTTCATAAGGGCGTCAAGTTTGAGTGGACAGAAAAGTGTCAGGAAAGTTTCCAGGCGCTCAAAGACAAGTTGACCTCTGCCCCAGTGCTTGCTCCTCCAGATACTAAGAAGGACTTCGTCATTTATTGTGACGCTTCACATCAAGGCCTTGGGGCTATCCTAATGCAGGAGCGTAAAGTGATTGCTTATGCCTCTCGACAATTGCGCCATCACGAAGAGAACTATCCAGTTCACGACCTCGAGCTTGCTGCTGTTATACACACACTGAAATAGTGGCGACATTACCTTCTCGGTAATCGTTGCGAGATCTTCACAGACTAGCAAAGTCTGAAGTATCTGTTTACTCAACCAGATCTGAACCTCCGTCAGCAGAGATGGATGGAGATTGTTGCAGATTTTGACTTGGGTATTTTTTATACCCTAGGCAAGGCTAATGTAATGGTTGATGCCTTGAGCCGCAAATCATATTGCAACCACCTCCAGGTTCACAAAGTTTAGCCCTCGCTTGTTGAAGAATTCAGAAAGCTGAACCTCCATATTGTTCCTCCTGGTGCACTCGCTCCCCCTCCCCCAGAGTTTCAAAAGATGAATCTTCGTGTTGTTCCTCAGGGTTCTCTAAATACCCTCGCCGTCGAGCCAGATCTCGTGGGTGATATCAAGACTATTCAACATTATGACTCTGAAGTCGAGAAGATTAAACGCTATCTCTCAGAAGGAAAGCCCTCATTCTTCACTATTGCCGATGATGGCGCCTTGTACTTCAAAGGCCGCCTAGTGGTGCCATGTGCGAGTGAAAACCTGAATATGACTCCAAGGGTTATGAAATAAGCTCATGATACGCCTTGTCTATTCATCCCGGTAGCACCAAGATGTACCAAGACATTCGTCAGAGATTCTGGTGGTCTAATATGAAGCAAGACATTGCTCGTTATGTTGCTGAGTGTGACGTTTGTCGTCGTATCAAAGCAGAGCATCAAAGGCCTGCTGGAACTCTGCAACCTATCTCTATTCCTGAATGGAAATGGGACCATGTTGAAATGGACTTCGTCACTGGATTCCCCAAATCGCAGAAAGGTAATGATGCTATTCTAGTCGTCATTGACCGGCTTTCTAAAGTTGCACATTTTCTGGCTGTCAAAGAAACGATCACTGCTAGTCAGCTGGCAACCCTCTACATGTCCAGAATTGTCTCACTTCACGGTATTCCATTGGTAATCAGTTCAGACCGATGGCAGTTTATTCACTTCAAGATTCTGGGCAAGTTTCCAAGAAGCTATGGGGACTCATCTGTCTTTCAGCACTGCTTTTCATCCTCAGTCGCAAGGGCAAGTTGAATGCGGCAACCAAGTTCTCGAGGACATGCTTTGAGATTTTGTTATCTCCTTCGGCAAGAAATGGGAGGAATCTCTCCCGTATGCTGAGTTCTCTTATAATAATAGCTATCAAGCTAGTCTGAAGATGGCCCCCTTCGAAGTGTTATATGGACGAAAGTGCCAAACCCCTCTAAACTGGTCAGAAACTAGGGAACGTCCACTCTTCAGTCCGGATATTATCCAACATGCCGAAGAACAAGTCCGCATTATTCGCGAGAATCTCAAGACTGCTCAGTCACGTCAGAAGAGTCAGTATGACCGTCATCATAAGGACATGGTCTATCAACCTGGCGAAAAGGCTTATCTTCGAGTTACACCAATGAATGGTGCTCACCGCTTCGGGATCAAGGGCAAGCTAGCTCCTCGCTATATTGGTCCTTTCACTATTCTGGAAAGGCATGGAAAAGTGGCATACCAACTGGAGCTTCCGCCGAACCTTTCTCAGGTTCACGATGTGTTCCACGTGTCACAACTCCGCCGTTGCTTCAAGGACCCAATCCGAGGAGTGGATCATGAAGTGCTCGAATTGCAATAGGACCTCTCCTATAAAGAGCATCTGGTCCGCATTCTCGACCAAGCTGAACGCCGCACACGTTAGAAGGCGATCAAGTTCCTCAAAGTTCAGTGGTCACACCATTCTGAAGATGAAGCCACTTGGAAACGCGAGGATCGTCTACGTGAAGAATACCCCGCACTGTTTCCTTCTACCTCCTAAATCTCGGGACAAGATTGCTTGTAGTGGAGGAGATTTGTAACGCCCGGATAATTATGCTACAGTAAAACTCTGCTAATGGTGCCACATCACCTTCGTTACTGTTGCTAATCTTTCGTTAGTTCAAAAACCGGTCCAAAATTCAAATTCAAAATGTGACACACAAGGAAAGTTTTCAAACGTCAAAACAAAAATGTTCAGTGGGTGCCAAATATTGCATAAGTAATTATGGTGAGGTAAACACAATTTTAGAAAATGTCTAAATACTTAAAATGAATTAAAACAGAAAAGAAAAATAAAGAAAAGAAATAAAACAAAGCAAAACAAAAAAAGAAAGAAAGAGAAAAGAAAACCCCCCAAACCCCCCTGGGCCAACTGGCCCAGCTAGCCAGCCGGCCAGCCCAACCAGCCCATTCGGGTCGGCCCACTCCCCCGTTCCCCTGGTCGCCTCCTTCCCCGCGCGCTGTTCCCCGACCGCACCACGAACAGGAGGAACAGGGGCGCGTCCCCGTCGCACCACCTCGCCGTCCCCGCCGAGGGGATAAGGTCGCCAGCGCCGCGCCTCCTCGGGTGTCCTCCCCCCCGCTCTCCCTCTCGGTCCCTGCGCCTCTCCCTCTCCCCTCAGATCCATCCCACCGCATCCGAACGCCACCGCCGCCATGGCTCTGGCCTAGCCACGGCCGTCGTGCCCACCTCACCATCCCACTGTGTCTCCAAGGACCGCCGTCGTCTGCTGCTTCGACTGGTGCAACCCGTTGGAGTTCGGAGCCACCGCAACGCCATGACACCGTCGTTTTCCTCCTCTACTCCGACGAGCTTCATTGCCGCTCTTCACCAACTCTGGCGACGCCCCTCTACTGTTACTAAACCATTCACCCGGCCACCGTGTGTGCCGCTAGGTGAGCTACCTCCCTCCTCCACCCTCTAGCTCCCCTAGCTCGCGCAGTAGCTAGCTCGTCGTCATGCCCGGGCTCTGGTCGCCGCGGTGTACCTCGCCGCCGTGGCCACATCCGCCGTCACGCTCGCCCGAGCTTACCGTTGTGCTCCTGGGGTTCCTAGGAGCCCAACACGCCTGCGCATGCTCCCTCCCGTGCCTCCTAACACCGTCCCTGATGAGCGCCCGAACGGATCACCGCGGAGCTCGCCGCCGGCAAGGCTCTAGTGACCGTTTGGTCACAGCCTCAACCCCGTTGCACACCCCACGCCGCGTAGCCCTCGCCCCGCTCTCCGGTTTCCCCGAAACCGCCCCGTATCATCATTGTTGTCGCTCGCCCGGAGCACCTCGCCGTCGGTGAGCTCGTAGCGCTCGTCTCCGTCCGTTCCAACCCCTCTGGCCACCACCGCTCGACACGCGACACCGAGCCGCATCGAACGTGCCCGGCCACAGCCCAGTAGTCCCCTGTGCGCGAAACCCGCGTCCCTCCCAAGCCGCGCCGCCGCGTTTGGCTCGCCGGAATCAGCTCCGGCGTGTCTCTGGCCGGTGTCCGATGTGGCGTCCACGTGGCACCGCCTGGGCCACTGACTGGTGGGCCCAGGGCCCCCTTTGACCTGTTGATCGTGGTCAACTTGCTGACTGGGCTGGTCCCAGCAGCTGACCAGTGCCCCCCCCTTTAAGCTAATTAAATTAGTTAATCTAATTAATCTGAGCCAATTAGTCACTGACTAATGGGGCCCACACTTAGTTAATCATTATTAGTTTAAAACAAATCCTTTTCCAACTTTGACTCAATGACAGGTGGGTCCCACTGGACCCACAAGTCAGTTTTGACTCTTAGTCAACCGCACTGTTGACTGCTGACATCACGCATACGTCATGCTGGCATCATCCCATACTATTCTGGATAATGTTGATTTAAATTAATTAAATAAAATTCCTGAAAAATGATTAAAACTTTAGAAAACTATAGATAATAAACCGTAGGTCGGATGAAAATACTTTCTACATGAAAGTTGCTCAAAACAACGAGACGAATCCGGATATGCAGCCCGTTCGTCCGCCACACATCCCTAGCATAGCGAACATGCAACTTTCCCCCTCCAGTTCTCCTGTCCGAAAACGCGAAACAGCGGGAATACTTTCCCGGATGTTTCTCCCCTTCGTCGGTATCACCTACTACTGCGATTGCGCACACCTAACACCGCTCATTGTCATGCCATGCATCGTCATGCTTATGTTTGCATTGTATTTACTGTTTCTTCCCCTCTTATCTCCGGTAGACTACGAGACCGACGCTGCTGCTGCCCAGTTCGACTACGGAGTTGACGACCCCTCCTTCTTGCCAGAGCAACCAGGCAAGCCCCCCCTTTGATCACCAGATATCGCCTATTCTTCTCTATACTGCTTGCATTAGAGTAGTATAGCATGTTACTGTTCGGTTACTCCTATTCTGTTGCATAGCCTGTCATTGTTTCTATAGTCATTGATACCTTACCCGCAATCCTAAATGCTTAGTATAGTATGCTAGTTTATCATCATTGTCCCTACATTCTTGTCAGTCTACCTTGCTATACTATTGGGCCGTGATCACTCGGGAGGTGATCACGGGTATATACTATACATATATACATATCATACAGATGGTGACTAAAGTCGGGTCGGCTCGTTGAGTGCCCGCGAGTGATTCACGGATTGGGGGCTGAAAGGACCTTTGTCCCGACGGCCCTCTATGTGGATCTTTGTGGCGGAGCAACAGGGCAGGTTGAGACCACCTAGGCGAGAGGTGGGCCTGGCCCTGGTCGGCATTCACAGTTGCTTCATAATAACACGCTTAATGAGATCTTGGTATTTGATCTGAGGTGGGTCGTTAACCTTATACGCACTAACCGCCATGTGGGACAAGATATGGGCAACCGGCGTCGTGGTATCAGCCAAAGCTCTTTTTGACGTCAGTGACTGAGCGGCGCGCGCCGGATTGGAACGTAAGCCTGCTCTTGTATTAAGGGGGCTAGTTCTGCTTCCAACCGCGTATGCAACATGCAGGTGTGCAATGGGCGATGGGCCCAGACCCCTGTGTGCATAGGAGTTAGACCGGCGTGCTGACCTCTCTGTTGAGCCTAGGTAGGGCTGCGACGTGTTGATCTTTCGAGGCCGGGCATGACCCAGGAAAGTGTGTCCGGCCAAATGGGATCTAGCGTGTCAGGTAATGTGGTGCACCCCTGCAGGGAAGTTTATCTATTCGAATAGCCGTGATCTTTGGTAATAGGACGACTTGGAGTTGTACCTTGACCTTATGACAACTAGAACCGGATACTTAATAAAACACACCCTTCCCAGTGCCAGATACAACCCGGTGATTGCTCTCTCACAGGTCGACGAGGAGAGGATCGTCGGGTAGGATTATGCTATGCGATGCTACTTGGAGGACTTCAATCTACTCTCTTCTACATGCTGCAAGACGGAGGCTGCCAAAAGCGTAGTCTTCGATAGGACTAGCTATCCCCCTCTTATTCTGGCATTCTGCAGTTCAGTCCACTGATATTGCCTCCTTACACATATACCCATGCATATGTAGTGTAGCTCCTTGCTTGCGAGTACTTTGGATGAGTACTCATGGTTGCTTTGCTTCCTCTTTTCCCCCTCTTTCCTTTTCTTCTTGGATGCCGCAACCAGACGTTGGAGCCTAGGATCCAGACACCACCTTCGATGATGGCTCCTACTACACTGGAGGTGCCTACTACTACGTGCAGGCCGCTGACGATGACCAGGAGTAGTTAGGAGGATCCCAGGCAGGAGGTCTGCGCCTCTTTCGATTTGTATCCCAGTTTGTGCTAGCCATCTTATGGCAACTTGTTTAACTTATGTCTGTACTCAGATATTGTTGCTTCCGCTGACTCGTCTATGATCGAGCACTTGTATTCGAGCCCTCGAGGCCCCTGGCTTGTAATATGATGCTTGTATGACTTATTTATGTTTTTAGAGTTGTGTTGTGATATCTTCCCGTGAGTCCCTAATCTTGATCTTACATGTTGCGTGCATGATTAGTGTACGATTGAATCGGTGGCGTCACACATGTATTTCGACTTTCATAATTGTAGGTCAAAGTGAACAAGACTGCTCATACTTGTCCAAGTGTCAACAGAAGGAAAAGACTGAAGTCAGCTAAGAGCAGATGGGTTGGTGATGCTGTGAAGAACTGGGTTTTAGAGGATTCAGAGATTGGAATTAGACAGTTGTAGAAGAAACTGAAGAAAAAATATGGCCTGGAGGTGCCATACATGAGAGTGTTCTATGGGAAAGAAATGGCACTTGACAACATCTATGGTAAGTGGACTGACTCCTTTCAACTGTTGTATACTTTCAATGCAGAAGTTGAGAAAGCATCTCCTGGTAGTGTAGTAAACATTGATAAGCACACTGTAGAGTACAAAATAAATGGAAAAAGTAGACAAAAAGAATGCTTTAGGAGAGTGTTTGTTTCATTCAAAGCATGCTGGCAAGGTTTTTTGGATGGATGTAGGCCTTATCTTGCAGTAGATGGCACATCATTAAATGGCAGATATAGAGGGCAACTTGTCAGTTCATGTGTAGTGGATGCTTGCAACTGGATCTTGCCAGTAGCATTTGGAGTTTTTGAGTCTGAAAATATAGAAAGTTGGACATGGTTTTTCCAGCATTTAAAAAACCTAATAGGGAATCCACTAGGTCTTGTTATCCACACAGATGCATGCAAAGGACTAGAGACTGCTGTAGAAGATGTATTCACAAGAGTGGAGCACAGAGAATGCATGAGGCATTTGGTAGCCAATTTTTCCGGAACAATTAGAGGTAAATTTTTTGATGAAAATGTATGGCCTTGTTCATTGACATATAGCATGAAAAAAGACAACTACCATCTTAGACAGTTATACAGCAAGCCTGGTGTGAAATATTACTTAGAGAGCATCACACCAAGCTATGGGCCAGGGCCCTCTTCAATGAAATTTGCAAAGTTGATTATGTGAACAACAATCTACCTGAGTCATTCAATTCCAAAATTATGAAATGGAAGGGGGTACACATTGTGGACCTGCTTTTCAAAATAAGGCAGTTCATAATGGAGAAGTTTGACTTGAGACAGCAGATTGCAGCTGCCACATACATTGGGCACACAATAATCCCCAAAATCATGATAATTCTTCATGCTAAATCTAAGGACCTTGATATGACCATAGTGAAAAGAAGCACATTCGAGGCAGAAATTACTGCAATTGACAAGGAAAAAAGAGAGTGGAGATATCCTTTTAATTTGGAAACAAGATGTTGTAGTTGTAGAAAGTGGCAAATAATAGTACAACCATGCATACATGCTCTATACTTTATCACTTCAATGAGAGGTCCAGCCAGTGAGATTGATCAGTATGTACATGAGTATTTCTCTGGGGCAAAATTAAATGCAACTTATGCTGATAACTTGCCACTTTTGGAGGGAAAGCAACAATGGGATGTGGTAAATCCAGGCTTTAAATTGTGTGCTCTAGTGCAGAATTGGGTGCTGATAATGCAACTGATGAACCTCTAGGTACATATGATGTACCAAAAGCTGCAATTGATGAAGCTACAGATGTTGAAAATGCTATAGATGTTGCATATGCAACAGAAGCTGAGCATTCAGTACAAGATGGAGATGCACCAACTCCTGTGGCAGTTAATACAACAACAATTGAGCCTATACCCTGCCAGGATGCAACAACAGTTGAGCTTGTGCCCTGCCAGGATGCAACAACAGTTGAGCCTGTGCCCTGCCAGGATGCAACAACAGTTGGTAGTGTTGTGAGGTAACTTTTTTTGCTTCTGTCATCGTTTGAGTGTTATATAACTGACTTCTGTTTGGGTGTTATATAACTGACTTCTGTCATTCATTTATAACTTTGCAGCCCAAGAAAGAACTACAAAAGGCCAGCTGAGAGAGGACAATCATCACTAAAGAAGAAGATGAAAGCTGCAGAAGAAGAGGAGATTATAGGTTCTATCACTGGTAGCAACAATTTGAGCAGGTTCTACTCTAGTTCTGACCAAGAAAGTGAGCACCAGGAGGAGCTCTAGGCTCTCTTTAAACCCAGCTTGCAACACCAGGAGCAAGAAGAAGTAGTTGTGAAGTGTTTGTTGGATTTATGAACTATTAGCTTGCCTTTTTCAATTCAAAACTGTATGGTGATGTACCAAATTTGTGGCAGTATGCTCTTAGCTTTTGTGAACTCTTAGCTCATGTTTCAAATGTGGAATTGGCAACTAATGTAGAACTTCTATCTCATGTGCTTTATGCTATATCATGTGTCATGTTCTATGTGATATCTCATGTGGTAAATCTACTCTTTAACTGTCAAGTTAGTTCATGGGAGCACATTGGAGCAAACAGACTCAAAATGGATAGAACATTTTCCTAATGAAACATGCTACATTACATTATCAGTACAACTTTGGTCCAAACACTTGACAGCTACTTGAGATAGTTCACAATCATCCTTACATTAGTAGTATAGCTTTGGTTCAAACACTTTGGTCCTTACATTACACACAATCATCCAATTAGTATGGATTCTTAAACAATGTTGCCAAATGCTAATCCAAAGAACTATGAGAAATCCCCATGTTTGCATAAGCTCATTTCTCTTCTCCATCTTCAACTTCATTTTCTTGTTCTTCTTTGTTAGATACATCACCATACACTCCAAATCATGAGCTTTTAGCCAACTTTTCTCCAATCATGCATGAAGTTCCTCAAATGCACGAGCAACATGATCTGTCGGAGGTGGGTCAATCCAAACAACCCAGTCACATTCATCAGGGAGCTGCAAAATAATAACTTGGATTAAAAAAGAATCATTTGCAACTAATCAAAGCCCAATGATAAGCAAAAGAGAAATTACATCAAGAGGGCACCCTAGGAACCTTCTTCCCATGGTTGGTCGTCCCCAGGCGACGCATCGAGCAGGAATAAGCCCATGCCTCGGGCACCGCTTCGTCGTGCGCATCTCGAGCCCATCGAATGTCAGATCTGGGGTGTAGAACTCGGATTGAAACTGAACAATTCCAACACCTTCCACCTAAATGCATAAAATCCGCAAATCGATGAACCCTAATCCCCACAAAAATACCCAAATCGAGTCAGAACAGTTACCTCGCCATGAACTGAGGAGCTCGACGATGATATGCCCGACGTGCACATCAACAGCCTAGTGTTGTGGCCCTTTAGATCCATGACCTCCCACCGTCCTGCCGCCGTCCAAATCGCCCCTTCCATCACCGAGAGGTTGAAGAAACAGAATGAGAGATACACTGCATCGAACAGGTAAGTTTTGGGCCCACTTGTAAGGACGGAGGGTCAAATATGTCAAACTGATGGCAAGTTAGCGGTCAAATAGCCTTGACCGGATGGAAACGGCACTGAGGGGCATTTCTATAAGTGAAACTGACGGCATAGGGGCAAATTTGAGCACCCTCTGAAGTTAGAGGCAAATCTGAGTAGTGGGATCCAGTTAGGGGCAGAAGTGTAAATGGACCTTGAAGTTTTCAAGTTTTGGGTGATCTTATGATGGATGAAGGAATAAGGATTAGCAAAAGACTAAGCTTGGGGATGCCCGAGGCACCCCAAGATAATATTCAAGAATTAGCAAGCAACTAAGCTTGGGGATGCCCCCGAGTGGCACCCCCTCTTTCTTCTAACAACCATCGGTATTTAACTTGGAGCTATATTTTTATTCGTCACATATTATGAGTTTTTCTTGGAGCGTCTTGTATGATATGAGTCTTCGCTTGTTTTGCTTTTTGTTTTAAGTCTTGAATCCTTGCTGGACACACCTTTGTGAGAGAGCCAAAAATTATGTTATGCTTGCTCCTATGCTTCACTGAAAATTTTAGTGCCATGGAATTGCTCTAGTACTTCACTTATATCTTTTTGAGCACGGTGTGCTTTGTTATTTTTTGAAGAAATGCTCTCATACTTTACTTAGATTTATGTGGGAGTTAGTAATTTTTTAAGAAATTATCTATTGCTTCACTTAGATTATTTTGATAGAAAGAAAAAGTATGCGCGTGATCTTCACTTATATTTGTTTGATCTTAATTATCAAAAGTATCCAAGGAGGATGTAACAAAAACTTTCATGGAGATCACTGGACAAAATAAACTTGGTTCTTAATAATGGTTTTGAGATATGAAGATATGATATGTGAGTCATGTTAATGAGTAATTATGCTTTAGTAAGAATATTGGTGTTAAGGTTTGTGATTCCCTATGCAAGCATGAAAGTCAAAAATTATGCAATGAAATTATATCCTACTTGTGCATCCCAAACCCTTTAAACCACTTTTGCCATATGAGTCCACTATACCTACCTATATGCGGTATTTCAGTGCCGTTCTAAGAAAATTCGCATGTGCCATCTCTAATTTTCAAAATAAATTTCTCTTTTGTGTGCTCGTATTACTCGCGAGGCGGTGAGGGGTGGCCGATGTTTTCCATGCTAGATGTGTTATTCTCACGATGAGTGTTTATTCACTTGTCATTGCACGAGAGTATGACAAAGGTATTAGGGATGCCCAATATTGAAATGAAAAATGAATTTACTTTATGTTGTCAAATAATAAATTCCTTGGAAAGTGTTGCTATGGAGGGCACCCATGGATACGGTTATCCATGAAAAGTGAAAGTATGGTGGAAAAAGGAATAAACTTTATTTTCTGTTTGGGAACCGCATATGATATATCTATTATAGGAAGTGCTGGGAACTCTAAGTCGTTTTTGTTGGTGGGAAAAGTATGCCTCCCAAAATGCTTTTTATCTCTCAATTTTCGCTTTGAGCTCTCGCACCTCTACAAATCCCTACTTCCCTCTGCGGAGGGCCTTTCTTTTACTTTATGCAATTTTTATTTTTGAACTTGAGTCTCCATCTTCTCTTAAAGCACCAACTAAGGGGCACTATGATCGTACTTGAGCATTAGGTATAGCTACTATTCGAGTGTGTTTTATGAATGGATCGATGATTGAGCATAATGGGCTAGGGATAACTTGCTTTAGCGTTGATATTTTGAAAGACATTATTGCTTGTTGATATGCTTGGGTATTAAAGTCTTCCTGTCAAAACTAGACTATTGCTTTGAATCATATAAAATTCCAAATGTCCATGCTACAAAGAAAAGAATATGTGATGAACATGTTAGGCAGCATTCCACATCAAAAATTTTGCTTTTATCATTTACCTACTCGAGGACGAGCAGGAATTAAGCTTAGGGATGCTGATATGTCTCCAATGTATCTATAATTTTTTATTGTTACATGTTGTTATATTATCATTCTTGGATGTTTAAAATCATTTTATATCATTTTTGGTACTAACCTATTGACATAGTGCACAGTGTCAGTTGATGTTTTCTGCTTGTTTTTTACATCATAGGAAATCTATACCAAAGAGTCCAAATGCAGCGTAACTTTTTGTGGATTTTTCTGGACCAGAAGATATAAGTTGGGCCAAAGAAGTACCAGAGGGGTACTCCGAGGGGAGCACAACCCACCAGAGCGCGCTTGGGGGCCCAGGCGCGCCCAGGTGGGTTGTTCCCACCTCAGTGGCCTCCCGCACCACCTCTTTGCTCTATAAATACCCCAATATTGCAGAAACCCTAGGGGAGTCGACGAAAATCAATTCCAGCCACCGCAAGTTCTAGAAACACCAGATCCAATCTAGACACCATCACAGAGGGGTTCATCATGTCCATTGGTGCCTCTCCGATGATGCGTGAGTAGTTCTTTGTAAACCTACATGTCCGTAGTTAGTATCTAGATGGATTGCCCCCCCCTCTCTCTCTTTTGTTTCTCAATACAATGGTATCTTGGAGATCCATATGATGTAAGTCTTTTTGCAGTGTGTTCGTTGGGATCTGATGAACTTTGAGTTTATGATTAGATCTATGTTTTTATCCATGAAAGTTATTTGAGTCTTCTTTGATCTCTTATATGCATGATTGATTATAGCCTCGTATTTCTTCTCCGATATTTGGGTTTTGTTTGGCCAACTTGATCTATTTATCTTGCAATGGGAAGAGGTGCTTTGTGATGGGTTCGATCTTATGGTGCTTGATCCCAGTGACAGAAGGGGAAATGACATGCATGTATCGTTACTATTAAGGATAACAAGAGGGGTCTATTTATACATAAATAGATCTTGTCTACATCATGTCATCGTTCTTATTGCATTACTCCGTCTTTCCATGAACTTAATACACTAGATGCATGCTATATAGCGGTCGATGTGTAGTAGATGCAGGCAGGAGTCGGTCTACTAATCTTGGATGTGATGCCTATATAATGATCATTGCCTGGATATCGTCATGATTATTTGAAGTTCTATCAATTGCCCAACAGTAATTGTTTTTTCACCATTTGCTATTTTTCTCGAGGAAAGCCACTAGTGAAACCTACGGCCCCGGGTCTCTTCTTTATTATATTTGCCTTTGTGATCTATTTTCTTTTGCTTTTATTTTCAGATCTATTAAACCAAAAATACAAAAATACCTTGCTGCACTTTATTTTATTTGCTATCTATTTATCCAATCTAGCATCATTACCCAAAAGGGATTGAGAACCCTTTTAACACGTCGGGTTGCAAGTATTTGTTATTTGTGTGCAGGAGTTGCTTACGTTGTGTTGAGTGGTTCTCCTACTGGTTCAATAACCTTGGTCTCATCACTTAGGAAAATACCTACCATTGTTGTGCTGCATCAACCCTTCCTCTTCGAGGAAATACCGACGTAGTTCAAGCAAACATCAGGGCGCCGGATCTATTCTTTGCATGCAATGACCCCACCTGGCAGTCTCCTCACTCCTTTTCCCGTCCTTTCTCTCTCCAATTCAACCACAACACTACATCTGCGTCGAGCTCCTCCCCAACTGTGTCGAGCTCTATTGCCGAGGAGGCGAAGCCGCCCGCCGTCGTGCGGGCCCTCGAGTGGGAGGTGCTCCTCGCTGCCAACAACTTGGGACGGAGGCCGACGCGGTCCGGGATGGCGCGTCGCATGGTCATATGCGGCGGGGGCGTCGTCGACGTGGTGGTCTGCAAATACCGCGTCATCGGGGGCAGGCGTAGCTTGGGCGGCCGTGGCCCCAGCCTGGATAATGTGCCCGTGCGTGCGGCCCTGCTGGGCGCCCTCGGGAAGGTCCTTGTGCTCCTGGTAGGAGACCACCATGGCGCCAATCGGATGGCGCCCACCGAGTTCTGCTACGCCTGCACACGAAACTTTTCGATCTCGTCTAGGCCGACGTCGTGGCCGCCCATGCCGGCCTGCTCTGCCCTCGCGCACCTCCGAGTCCGAGCAAGGCTCTACTTGTTGGGGAACGTAGTAATTTCAAAAGAATTCCTACGCACACGCAAGATCATGGTGATGCGTAGCAACGGGAGGGGAGAGTGTTGTCCACGTACCCTCGTAGACCAAAAGCGGAAGCGTTAGCATAATGCGGTTGATGTAGCCGTACGTCTTCACGATCCGACCGATCAAGTACCAAACGTACGGCACCTCCGAGTTCAGCACACGTTCAGCTCGATGACGTCCCATGAACTCCGATCCAGCAGAGCCTTGCGGGAGAGTTTTGTCAGCACGACGGCGTGATGACGGTGTTGATGATGGTACCGACGCAGGGCTTTGCCTAAGCACCGCTACGATATTACCAAGGTGGAATATGGTGGAGGGGGGCACCACACACAGCTAAGAGATCAAAGATCAATTGTGTGTCTAGAGGTGCCCCCTGCCCCCGTATATAAAGGAGCAAGGGGGAGGCGACCGGCCTAGGAGGAGGGCACGCCAAGGGGGGAGTCCTACTCCCACCGAGAGTAGGACTCCTCCTTTCCTTGTAGTAGTGGGAGAAGCGGGAAAGGGAGAGAGAGAGAGAGAGAGAGAGAGAGAGGAACGAAAGGGGGGCGCCGCCCCCCTCCTTGTCCAATACATACTAGAGGGGGAGGGGGCGCGCGGCCTGCCCTGGCCGCCCCTCCTCTTCTCCACTAGAGCCCATGAGGCCCACTAAACCCCCGGGGGGTTCCGCTAACCCCCCGGTACTCCGGTATGTGTCTGAAACCTTCCGAAACCATTCCGGTGTTCAAACATAGTCATCCAATATATCGATCTTTACGTATCGACCATTTTGAGACTCATCGTCATGTCCGTGATCATATCCGGGACTCCGAACCACCTTCGGTACATCAAAACACAAAAACTCATAATACCGATCGTCACCGAACTTTAAGCGTGCGGACCCTACGAGTTTGAGAACTATGTAGACATGACCGGGACACGTCTCCGGCCAATAACCAATAGCGGAACCTGGATGCTCATATTGGTTCCCACATATTCTATGAAGATATTTATCGGT
The DNA here is from genome assembly GCF_018294505.1 of Triticum aestivum. Taxonomy (NCBI): domain Eukaryota; kingdom Viridiplantae; phylum Streptophyta; class Magnoliopsida; order Poales; family Poaceae; genus Triticum; species Triticum aestivum. The sequence continues at coordinate 175,048,986 of NC_057795.1, forward strand.
CAAACCACATAACAACATACGTTGTTCCCTTTGTCATTGGTATGTTACTTGCCCGAGATTCGATCATCGGTATCTCAATATCTAGTTCAATCTCGTTACCGGAAAGTCTCTTGACTTGTTACGTAATGCATCATCCCGCAACTAACTCATTAGCTACATTGCTTGCAAGGCTTATAGTGATGTGCATTACCGAGAAGGCCCAGAGATACCTCTCTGACAATCGGAGTGACAAATCCTAATCTCGAAATACGTCAACTCAACAAGTACCTTCGGAGACACCTGTAGAGCACCTTTATAATCACCCAGTTACGTTGTGATGTTTGGTAGCACATAAAGTGTTCCTCCGGTAAGCGGGAGTTACATAATATCATAGTCATAGGAACATGTATAAGTCATGAAGAAAGCAATAGCAACATACTAAATGATCAAGTGCTAAGCTAACGGAATGGGTCAAGTCAATCACATCATTTTTCTGATGATGTGATCCCATTGATCAAATGATAACTCATATATATGGTTAGGAAACTCAACCATCTTTGATCAATGAGCTAGTCAAGTAGAGGCATACTAGTGACACTATGTTTGTCTATGTATTCACACAAGTATTATGTTTTCGGTTAATACAATTCTAGCATGAATAATAAACATTTATCATGATATGAGGAAATAAATAATAACTTTGTTATTTCCTCTAAGGCATATTTACTTCAGTCTCCCACTTGCACTAGAGTCAATAATCTAGATTACACAGTAATGATTCTAACACGCATGGAGCCTTGGTGCTGATCATGTTTTGCTCGTGGAAGAGGCTAAGTCAACGGGTCTGCAACATTCAGATCCGTATGTATCTTGCAAATCTCTATGTCTCCCACCTGGACTTGGTCCTGGATGGAATTGAAGCGTCTCTTGATGTGCTTGGTTCTCTTGTGAAATCTTGATTCCTTTGCCAAGGCAATTGCACCAGTATTGTCACAAAAGATTTTCATTGGAGCCGATGCACTAGGTATGACACCTATCGGATATTAACTCCTTCACCCAGACTCGTTCATTTGCTGCTTCCGAAGCAGCTATGTACTCCGCTTCACACATAGATCCTGCCATGATGCTTTGTTTAGAACTGCACCAACTGACAACTCCACCGTTCAATATAAACACATATCCGGTTTGCGATTTAGAATCGTCCAGATCAGTGTCAAAGCTTGCACCGACGTAACCATTTACGACTAGCTCTTTGTCACCTCCATAAACGAGAAACATATCCTTAGTCCTTTTCAGGTACTTCAGGATGTTCTTGACCGTTGTCCAGTGATCCACTCCTGGATTACTTTGGTACCTCCCTGCTAAACTAATAGCAAGGCACACATCAGTCTGGTACACAGCATTGCATACATGATAGAGCCTATGGTTGAAACATAGGGAACACCTTTCATTTTCTCTCTATCTTCTGCAGTGGTCGGGCATTGAGTCTGACTCAACTTCACACCTTGTATTACAGGCAAGAACCCTTTCTTTGCTTGATCCATTTTGAACTTGTTCAAAACTTTATCAAGGTATGTACTTTGTGAAAGTCCAATCAAGTGTCTTGATCTATCTCTATAGATCTTGATGCCCAATATATAAGCAGCTTCACCGTGGTCTTTCATTGAAAAACTTTTATTCAAGTATCCTTTTATGCTATCCAGAAGTTCTATATCATTTCCAATCAACAATATGTCATCCACATATAATATTAGAAATGCTACAGAGCTCTCACTCACTTTCTTGTAAATACAGGCTTCTCCAAAAGTCTGTATAAAACCATATGTTTTGATCACATTATCAAAGCGTTTATTCCAGCTCCGAGAGGCTTGCACTAGTCCATAAATGGATCACTGGAGCTTGCACACTTTGTTAGTACCTTTTGGATTGACAAAACCTTCTGGTTGCATCATATACAACTCTTCTTCCAGAAATCCATTCAAGAATGCAGTTTTGACATCCATTTGCCTAATTTCATAATCATAAAATGCGGCAATTGCTAACATGATTTGGACAGACTTAAGCATCGCTACGGGCACTACAAAAAAAGACACATCGGTGACGTTTTGGGCCGAACGGATTTTTTTCTGTCATACTTATGACACTTCTATGACGATAATTGTGATAAAACCCGGTATCATCATAGATGTGGTGGGCTCCTACTTCTATGACAAAAAATCATGATAGAAAATGGGCTTTTCATCCTGGGCGGGCCGGAGACGCAGCTGCATGACATTCTTTGGGCCGCCCATGACGGAAAAAACCGTGGTAGAAGCGAGGGCGAGGAAAATTTCGGTAAGTTCCCGGTTACGGTGGGTGGTTGGGGGCCGAGCGATGTGCGTTTCTCTCGTACACGTACGGGCGTGTGCGAGGCGTTGGGCTCTAACTGAACCCGAGCGAGGCGTTGGGTTGTAACTGAACCCGAGCGATTGCACTGCAGGCTACGCGTTACTGAACCCGAGCGAGCGATCGATGGCTGTTAATTGAACCCGATCGAGCGATTCCTTCAGTACTGCTGCTAACTGAAGCTGATCGATGCTGCCTTTGGATGAACAGTGAGCGTTGCGGGGGGGGGGGTGGTGGGTTGGATGAACAGTGAGCGGTGGGGGTGGATGAACAGGACCCCGTGGCGTTGCCTCTAGATGAACAGGACCCCGATCGATCGAGCCGGTTGGGGCTGGATGAACAGGACCCCATGGAGGGATGGATGAACAGGACGCCCCCGTGGAGGACTGGATTAACAGTAGAAGGTGGAGGGGTGGATGAACAGTAGTCCATGGAGGGGTGGTTGAACAGGAGCCCATGGAGAGGGGTGGTTGAACAGTAGTCGGTGGAGTAGCGCGCGGTGGAGGCTGGATGAACAGGAGCCCGTGGATGAACAGTCATAGGTGGAGGCTGGAGGAGGTACGGTGGATGAACAGTAGCCCGTGCAGGATGGAGGAGGTCGACGGTGGAGATGAACAGTATCCCGTGGAGTCCCGATTTGCGGTACGCCACACCCCTCCCGATGAACAGGACCCCCGTTTCGACCGTAGCACTCCAACACAAGTCCGTTTCATCCGTTTTGCGGTACGCCACACCCCTCCCGATCAACAGGACCCGCGTTTCGACCGTAGGAGGTCCGTTTCCTCTGTTTTGTGGTACGCCAGACCCCTCCCGATGAACAGGATCCCGTTTCGAACGTGGCCGGTCGAACACAAGTCCATTTCCTCTGTTCTGCGGTATGCCAGGCCTCGTTTCCATCGCCTATTCTGTCCAAGCCGGTTGGCTCCCACGCGTTCCGTTGCCTCCCGATGAACACGACGCATTCTGTTTGCCTCCCGATGAACACGACGCATTCCGTTGCCTCCCCATGAACACGACGACGACGCAGTTTTTCTCTGTTCTGACCCAGCCATGTACACGAGCCCTGGCCGTACGTATGCGTGAGTAGGCGTTCGAGACCCCGCCCGTATGTACGTACATGGCCGTATTTTCTTTTTTGCACCCTGGACGTTGTACGTACGTGTACATGACATGTGCGCACCTCTACTACGACATGTGCGCGCCTCTACTACGACACGTGCGCGCCTCTACATCGACCAGTATGTACGTACACGTTCGCGACCAGAATGACAATGCTACGTACGCTTCGACCAAGTGGGTCCCGACTGTCAGGCACTTCCTTGCGTGCGAAGATGTAGATGGTGGGTCCCAGCAGTCAGGGGGCGAATCGTTTTTTTATTTTTTGCCCGGACGCACTTCCTTGCGTGCGAAGATGTAGCTCGTGGGTCCCAGCTGTCAGGGGGTGAATTGTTTTTTTCGGACGCACTTCCTTGCGTGCGAAGATGTAGCTGGTGGGTCCCAGCAGTCAAGGGGAAATGTTTTTTCGCGAAATAAGGTGGCCCGTCTGGTGGGTCCCTGCTGTCAGGTGGAGGAATAATTATTTTGCACGTAATAAGGAGGCACTTCCTTGCGGCTGCCGTGGACCCAGCTGTCAGCCTCTCCATGTACAGTACTCTTCCGATGGAAGTCGGTCATTGACCACATTGACCACACCGCGCCGAGAGCACCACGGTGGTGGATGACGGCGAGGCCTAGGAAGGGGACGACGCGGATCCGGGGAAGACGCGACAGTGGATGCCCACGCAGAGAGGAGTATGAGGGTTCACTGGTTCGGCTACGGTGTGAGGCTGCCGTCGCCGCAGAATAACAGGGGGTGTGGGTGAGTGGAGGGATGGCCTGGCTAGTGGTGGGAGTAGTATGGGGGCGGTGAGGCCTCCGTGGCAGCACAGCCGGCCACGGGAGGCAGGAGCAGGCGGCACGACCGGCGCTGCTTTGGGCGGCTGGAGCAAGAAGAACAGAGGTTGAAGAAGCACTACGGTCGTTGGATGGACATCGTACGGTCACTGAAGCTAGAATCGTTTATACCGACTAAGTTGACAAAGCCCTTGGTACGCGCCAACTTAGTAGGCCCATAGGCCAGCCTCCGAAACGGTGCGCCCTAGATGTCAGGGGGAGGAATCATTTTTTGGGCGGCCGAAGCTAAGAATATCCAAGATTGAAGAAGAAGCACGACATCCGTTGGATAGACATCCAGTGGCCACTGCTGCTAGAACCGTGTGTTGACTATAATAAGTTGACAAAGCCTTGCATAAGCGTCAACTTATTTTTTTAGGGGACGCGTCAACTTAGTAGGCCCACAAGTGTGTGGCAGAGAACTTATAGCCCATTTGCGATTTGTAAGAATGTACAACCCATTTTTGAATTCGAATGGAATTTACTACAGCCCATTTACAGTTTGTTAAAAGCACAACCCATTTTCTAGCTAGGACAACGATTAATAATTTCAACCAAACGTTGAAGACGGAATTCAATAAAATTTCCCACATTTTGATGGGATCCGAAATATTTTTATCCCGAAATTTCTAGTCAGATTAAATATAAATTTGTATTACATAAAAATCCAACGAAACATTGCGCGTGCAACAATGAAAAATTAAGATTTTCAAAATCCATAAATAATATTTTATAAACTAATTTCGTATTTGGTGCATTTTTTAGAGTTACTGCCTAGATTTTATAATTACATCCCATTTATTATATTTTAAAGCCCATTTTCCTGTTAAGCCTAATGCATCCCTCATAGGAAAAGATTTGCAGCCCAGCGGGGCGGAGAATAACAAGTTGACCTAGCCTGGGTATTCCTCAAAAAATGTATAGCCGGGCTAGCCATTTTCATCTTGAAAAAATTAATATCTAGGCTGGATATCTGGCCTGGGCTAGACGGGCCACAGCCCGCCCAGTTAATATCCTGCTCTCCTCTGAACAACAACGAAATCATCGCTAAGAAAAACTCTACAGTGCTCATGCCTCAAAAACACAAATACTGCTCGAGATGCTTGGTCCTAGGTGTCGGCCGCACCTTGTGCAATTCTCTCGTTTATATTGACTACATAGGTTGAGAATGGTGTGGGACCGTGATGTCAGGAAACCAGGAGGAAGCAAAAAAAATATAGTTGTACATAATAAGGAGGCACTTGCGTACGTACAGCTATGGCCCTAGTGGGTCCCTAGTGTCATCCAGTCAAAATAAAGTCATCTCCTTAATCCTCATGTTCGTTGATGATGTTAACAATGCTCGGCGCCACGGCGAGCGCAACAACTCGAAGGACGACGGAGAGGGCCTCACGGGCCCTACGGATGGTCTGATACAGCGCCCGCTGCTCATTCAGGAAGCCAGGATCATCAGACACCTATGAGCACCTTCAAGAAACTGATACACCATGAAACGGTAAGGCCGCGCTTGGGAGCTCAGGTTTATTTCAAACCTGTATTAACATACAAGTGTAATTTCCTCGTCATCGGAAACAACGCGTAAAATACGGGCGTAATGAAACCGAGGGCCTGAGGTCTGTAAGTAAAACCGGCGGGTTACGCGTGTAATTTGAGAGACCAGTGTATATTTTACGAGCACTACTATATGGATGACATTACCAGACGATACATGCACGACGTGCATATCATGCCATCCATGAAGGCTGGAACAGTAGCTAACGGATGGATTAGCAATTGTCCGAGTGTCGTTCAACATTTTTATCGTGTGTGAAGTACTTCCGATATTTTACTAGTCGAAATTGACCAACCAAGCGCTTCGCCCGAGACCATCTGCTTTTATTTAAAAGCGTCTGTTTTACAAGAGGTTTTGGTTGGAAAACAACGATCCAATCATGGCCTAATATACGAGTTGGTCAGAAGATCATATGGTTTCACGTCTAACCTACCCGACTTGTCGTATAGGCTATGAATGAAACATAAGACGATGAACTTCTTAAGCACGGAAACAACAGAAGAGGATGATCTTCTTAACAAGCAAGTCACTGGCATTAGATCGACATGCAAAACAATACGATGCATAATTCTCAGGAGGCACGGTGAACAGCTCGTGATGCCGCATGCCACAACATTCCAAGCTCAACTTTGCAATCAAACACAAGGCCTGGAATTACATAGACAATATTCAGAACAAACTCTTAACACAGGAGTATCTCAGCAAAGCAACTATTTACTTATAAACTGAACACAGGAATAGGAAAAAACAATTGACGCTGCTCACAGCAAGGGCGTCCCACTCAAAAATATCAAATGCATGTCTTCTGGCTAACATCAATGAGCAAATTTTGACAAGGTTTCCCAATTCCAATATATTAAACTAACGTCTTCTTGCTAACATCAATGATTAAACTTTGACAAGCTTTTCCCATTCAAAATATGTAATGCCTATGATCGTGGAGTCCTATCGTAGCTTCTTGTACTTGTTTGGGCACTTTTTGCCCAGTGCACTCCACATGTTGTAGAATTGCCAATGCTCTCTGCAGACTAGTCATGTCACCAGCGTCTAATAATACTCTATAAAGCTTCTCGGTCATTCCTTCTGTAATGTAGCGCAAACAGTGACTGCTTCTTTCTGCAAAGTGGAACGACCAACTGGACCTAGTAATGCAGCACTTTGCCTTGGACACATTGGCTCCTTTTGTGCAGTTCAACTAAAATCGAAGTCGGAATAAAACTGAGCTTTAATTTTGATACCCCTGTAAGGAACAATAGGTATAAGGGAAACAATTACTGAGAAATAACAGTTGATGACTTGTACTCCCAGAAGAAAAGCATCTACTGATCTACCTTATCTTAATGGGAAATAAAGCAGGAGAGTAGCAATTCTCCATCAGTGTAATTCATTCATATTGACCGAGACATTATCTTAACAATGCCTTGTTTCAACATGTATAAAGAACGACAAAGCAGAAAAGTACCATTCCTAAAACAATGCAACTGATTCATTTTAACAGAGACATTATCTTAACAATACCTTGGTTAAACATGTAGAAAGAACTACAAAGCAGGATAGTACCATTCCTAACAAGTGTTGCAGTTTTGAACTAAGATTTAGTAGTTAATTAATTCTGAGAGTGGCATTGCTTAATTTTACCAGCGACATTAGATTAACAAAAAGCATAAACAGTTCCAGGGGAGAGTGGGCGCAACAACACCATGTGCTTCCATCTACTTATAAAGGGGGTGATGCAGAGTTTGTTGTAGCAAAGCAACAAGCATCATGTCTGGGTTGGTACCATTTTTGTTCACTACTTAATGGGAAAAGAGAGCAATACAATAGCTTCAATTCAACATTATTTAAAAAAGTACCAATACAAGTAGCACAGCGCCTGATCATGTGGATGAAGGCAAGTACCAACCTGTCATGACGCACACAAGATAACGTACGAATCTGCCAACACGAATAGGAAATCCAATCTCGTTTTGTGCAGTTGCACCGAAATCAAGCAAGGTGTTTCACGTAGCGAAGAAAAATGTCACAATAGCAACAAGTTGAATAGATATACCTGTTTAAACAGAGGCAAAAAAAGGAATCAATTACTGGCTAATAAAGGAGGATGAAACATGCGGCCACAAAAATGGTAATCCCGGCAGTCCCTAACAAGTGTCGCAGTTTTGAACTAAGATTCAGTAGTTAATTCTGAGAGTGGTATTGCTTAATTTTACCAGTGGCATTACATTAACAAAAAGCATAAACAGTTCCAGGGGAGAGTGGGTGCAACAACACCATGTGCTTCCATCTACTTATAAAGGGGGTGATGCAGAGTTTGTTGTAACAAAGCAACAAGCATCATGTCTGGGTTGGTACCAATTTTGTTCACTACTTTAATGGGAAAAGAGAGCAATAAAATAGCTTCAATTCAACATTTATTTAAAACAGTACCAATACAAGTAGCACAACATCTCAAAACACACTGTACGATCATGTGGATGAAGGCAAGTACCAACCTGCCATGACGCACACAAGATCACGTACGAATCTGCCAACACGAATAGGAAATCCAATCTCGTTTTGTGCAGTTGCACTGAAATCAAGCAAAGTGTTTCGAGTAGCGACGCAAAATGTCGCAATAGCAACAAGTTGAATAGATACCCCTGTTTTAACAGAGGCAAAAAAGGAAACAATTACTTGCCGATAAAGGAGGATGAAACAAACGGTGACAGAAAGAAGCATCTAACTTATCTTGGATGGAAAACAAAGTAGGATAGTAGCATTTCTAAAATGGTTGCATTGATTCATATTAACAGAGACATTCTCTTAAGACAACATTCATTAAAAATGTAATTTACTTTTAACAGTGGCATTGCTTCAATTTTCCAGCGGCATTTTTAGATTAACAACAACAAAATAGCTATATGGGACATGCCAACATCATGTGCGTCCACACATATAAATGGCTGATGCAGAGTATGTAGCCAAGCAGCATATATGCGTTGGTCCCATATTTTTTCTCTTTGAACCTTTTTCTTATGTGAAGGCAGCAAATCTAGTCATGCACAAACTACCCGACCACCCAGTTTCTTTCCCTTTTCAACAAAGAGATCGGTTCCTTACAGATGTGTGTACTGGGTTACCCCCTTTTTCCCTTTTCGACCAACAAAGCGGCTGGATAGCCAGTCTATACTACTTTCCGTCCATCCTTTCCTCATTGAACCACGTCCTAGATTCTTGCTCCAGCCCACCGCACCCTTCTTTCCTCTTTGAACCAAGACCTAGACTCGACTACAGATCAAAAAAGATCCACATATAGCTAGAGCAATGACGGTTTCAAAGAAACTTATACCTTAGGGTCGTCGGGATGTGGCAAGGCATGCGGCGGGAGGCCGGATCTGCCCACACTATGTACGGCGGCAAGGAAGAAGGGGTATGTGCCCCTCCCGCATAGGCGCTGGGTGAAAGAGAACAGCACAGCCGGCAGTGGATTGCCTCCCTCGCCGAAGGCGATAGAGTGAATGTTGCACCTCCTCCCCTTCCCGGTGCGACGGGATACGGACGCCTCCTTCACCAGCTGTGAGGGGGGAGAGAGAGACAAGAGGCCAACACAGTCTTGTTTAGATCTGGTGAAGAGAGGGTGAGAGACTATGAATATAGCAAACCCTAGCAAATGAACACTGAGCCTCCAGCGTGTGTGTGTGTGTGTGTGTATATATATACATATATATATATACATACATATATATATATATATATATAGTGCGGCAAGAGTGTGGAGAGTGCAAACCCTAGCGAAGCGCTGAGGCTCCAGCTTATACATATACTACTATAGTATGGACTGAGCTCCGGTGCTTTCACTGCACCTGATTTTGGCTGTATGACAGGTGAGCCAGCCACATTTTGGGCCCACCTATCATAAACCTAAAGGCAGGTGCACTAAGTCAATGAAGCTGCATCTATATAGTACTCTCGTGTATACGACTAATATATAGTGGAGTGGTTTTCTTATTCTCTCCATAACAATCGTTTTAAATTGTGTAAGTACGAAACGAAACTCTTTGTTTAACGTACAATGAAGAAAACTACTACTACTTCTGATGAACTAACGATCCACGCGTCCTGGTCGCACTTCCTGTCCTTCACGTGCGGTACACTACCCTCCCTTAAGTGAACAACCACACATGCGCCAAATTATCGGAAACATGTGAGAGTGTGTACAAATAAAGAATTTTAATTTCAATTATTGGAAAGGTTTGAGGGTATTACAAAGTTTGACTTCAGTCAAATCTAATATGCGGAGTAAATAAAAATGGAGGGCTACTACGTCCATCCGGGTTTTTAGTCCACACCATTTTTTAAATCAAAGTTAATAGCTGGACAAATAAAATTACAGGAGAGCTAGAGACAAAGTAGGGAGAAGGCTTAGAAATCAATACAAAACTTATGCTCTTAGTACCAACGTCGATCCTTCTTCGAGGAAACATTTGGTTCATAGCCAATTGTGTGATAAAATTGCACCAACGTGAAAGACGACTGTGTCTCCAACGCAACCAAGGTGAACTGATGAGGGATATCATCTTTGTGCATAATAAGCAAAGAGCACTGATGGAAGACAACTTATTTTTCATTGAAAATCGATTAGCTTCACCAGCCGACACAACCATGAGGCGCAACCATGAGCAACGATAGGTCGTCGTGGTGATGCATCATCCATTTGGCATCAAGTTTGGGTGAGGCACCTATGAAGTTCGACAAATCCTCACTGTGGTCTGTTTCTTATCAGTAATCAAGCTCGAGGAAGGAAGAACCACGTGGTAGAGGATAGTGAGGCGGAACAACAATGGCCATCCAATTTTGTGCAGTTCCACTAAAACTGAGGAAGACATGCCCGGGTATGGAGATACGCATCGCTGTTTCCAAAAATATAAAAAAGGGATCGAGTGTTGTTACTTTGTTTTACAAGATTAGCAACGACATCTCAATTGTCAATAAGAATTAATGAAAAGTGCACCAACAAACAGAAGCATCATAATTATCTTGATGGGAACTAAACCAGGATACCTAAGAAAAAAACATTTCTTCATTTAACCAGTGATAGTACTAACACCATATGGACAATGACCGCACAACCACCATGTACTTTTTATTGAAACGACATGTATACCTCCACCGAGGCATAAATCAGGACAACTTTTCGAGTGGCATTTCCTCTATAATAGTACTAGTAGGTGATGTTGGACCAGCCGACGAACCCTAGCTACTATACATGGGGAGCTAGGGAGTAGTCGCATAGAAGAAAACCCGCACGCAACGACCTGGGGAGCTGGACCAGTACAATAAGTTATACCTGAGGTGGGCGAGATGTCGTTTAGGCGGGCGGGAAGGATCTGGCCACACGACGGTAGCGAACAAGGGCGCGAAGGATCTTTGTCCATGCCAGCGCCGGCTCCGAGAGGACGGTGCGCATCAACTTCCTCCACCGCCGACGGCGTCAACGTCAATGCTGCACCTCCTCACCTCCCACAGCGGACGGGATTCGGCCGGATCTGTGACCACTGGTGAGGAGAGAGATAGAGTGGACACTTTCATCTTGTTTTGATATGGAGAGGGTGAGAGAGCGAGACGCGAGAAACTCTATCAAACAAGAGGCTATGATGGAGTAAAAAAAATCTCTCCATAGCAGTGGTTTTAAATAGAATACGCGTGTTCCCGGAAAAAAGAAACGAAAACTGGCGGTCAACTTTTTAACGTACCAAGAAAGAAAACTCGATCAAAAACACGCCCCCGCTTCCAGGTCGCGAGAGTCGTCGCGCACACAGACATAGACATGCATATACGTGTTTACGTAAAATTCCATTTCCATCTCCATCTCCAATTATACTTGTCCAACTGGCACATTATTTACGTTGTTAATTACTCCCTCTGTTCCTTTATATAAGGTGTATTTGTTTTTTGGAAAAATATTAGAATGTAAGGTGCATTTCTTCTAATTCCTCATAATTCCCTTGTTAGCCCTCTAGAAAAAAGGAAAGTATCTCCTCCTGATTGTTTGTATCTCTCCTTGTAGCAAAAGAAGGAAAGTATCTCTATGTCGATTGCATGTATCTCATACTTTTCTTGAGTAACTGATTTACTTGCACTAACAAATAAATTTGCCAAGGGTAATTTTGTCCAAACATGTCTATAATTCTGTGCCTTGGTCACCATGCCGAAAATAATACACCTTCCATAAAGAAATGGAGGGAGTATATACGCAGTAATATTAACGTATAACATCTCTTGTTTGCGGACGTCCGGACCGCTGCCACGGCCGATCCTGACCAACCCGAACCCTCTTCATCACCCGCACGTGCTTCCCGCCCGAAACGGTCAGTGCCGCATTCATGCCCGGCCAGAGCGGACGCGACCTCTCACTGGCGCCGGCATTGAAGCGGCGTGCCGTCCGAGAGAGCGTCGCTCGCGTCGCTTCCTGGTGCTCGCGACTGCTCCACGTTCAAAGGTCATAATAGCCGGCTACAACATGCATGTAAAAAGTTCTTGGGAGTCCGTGCTACAGCTAGCTGTCCTCCCCCAACTCGTCAATCTCTTCCAGTAGTGCTAGTACTCCATGGCATGATCCATCGACAAGCAGGCAGGAAAGTTATCGTATAGTCGGTTTGCGGTGAGTGGCATGCCGAGCGATCGTGTGGGGTCGAGCCATGGAGGAGGGTGAGACACGAACACGACAGACGTGATTTAAACGTTGGTTTTGCTCGATGGCGCGATCCACGAAACGAAACGTTGGTTTCTCTCTGTTTCCATTTTTTCTCCGGAAAAACGAAAACTTTCCACTCCATTTTCATTCCTATTCCAAGGTTGCCCCGTTACAACAATCCATCAAATACAAAGGAAAACTAACACGCATGCTGATACATCTCAATGATTCACAGATCATAGACAATATTTACTTCACAACTAAAGACAAAAGTTGTGAGAGCAAATGAAAGAAAAACTACTAATGGGGTCACTACGACTTAAACCCTAAACCCTAAACAAGATTTAATTTCCTGGCCAGGTAGAACCTGTCGAAGGAAAGACGGCTGGCACCCTTGGATCATACGATGCTTTTGTGCAGTTCCACTAAAATCGACCTGAGCATCCCTGATGGGAAAGATATTGAAGAAGTGTGATTAGAATAATAGTACTGGCACTAGTTCGTGAGACATAAACTCATCACAAGTAGAAGCCGGTAGAAGTAGAGAAAGATCAACATGGAGATGGAGCTACAGCAGTGGAGCAAGCCGGCTCCATAAGGAAGATGGACTACCTGGGACCTCGGGCTGTAGCTAGAAGGGCGGTTGGGATGCGCCATCGGCCCATACCGCGGTGACCCCCGATTGGGACACACCGACTGTGGGTTTTCTCCCTCACCGATGTCGACCGCGTCTACGCAGAACATTGTTCCCTTCCCCCAGCTACGGGATCAGGGCCGTCGTTCTATGCTTGTGAAGAGAGCAACCTAAGCAAGCAGGCTTGTAGCGTAGGCTCCTACTAGTGTATATATAGTGGTTTTCTTTTTCTCTCCATATCAACCATTTTATATTGCGTACGTGTCATTGAAGAGTGAAATGATGGTTGCTTCTTCTGACTAACTTACTGTGTGATTTGACTGCTCCTTAGTGGCCCCTACACGTACTCCCCCTACGTGTATGCAACAGTCACACGTACACATGGATGCAAAAACGCGTGCGACGCCCTAATGCATGTATGTCCGTGCACACGACGGAACACACACGGTCACGCTCAAGTGCTCAACCTACACGTGCATGCACACACATACTCAGTCAGGGTGAGCTAGTGACCGTATAAACACCAGAATATATATATATATATATATATATATATATATATATATATTGAGCGCAATGAGCGTATTATGAAGTCCACTAACCGTATTTTTACAAATATACAGTGACAGACAGTGTATTTACCTCGTTTGAAATTAAGCCATATTAACCGGACAGGAGGCAGTATGGACTAGCATTACTTTGCTGTGTCCCGTCAACTTGCCGAACAAGAAGAAGCTTGCAGGACGGGAGAAGCTTCCGCGCGGTGGCTCGCAGGACAAGGAGAAACTTTTGACTAATGCAAGCTCTCCCTCGCTCACGCGGTGGACGTGCAACAGTTAATTCGGTGTCAGATTGCCAGAAGCATACACTATACTACTAGTACTATTATTGTTCGACTTCTCGAATAGGCGAACAGCCAAGCGCAAAGTTTACTAGTAGTACTAGTACTACTACTATAGTCTATAGAGGTATGTACTATACTAGTACTAGGAACCGAATGGAGGAGCATATGCACTCTTATTATAATTTTAAAATGTGATAAAGCAATCTTTAACACATTTGGTTTTCTTCGAGGGTTATCGCATATGATAATGGAAGTTGATTGCATGGAACACTCGCCACAATTCTCGCCTAATTCTGGCTCATATCCTGTTACAAATAGGAGCGCTCGGTAATATTTTCTCTTTTTTGTTATTCATCATGTAAACAGGTCAGCAAACCTTGTGGCGCATCTTCGTCCGAACCGTGCTTGCTGCACTTTGAATGTGGCCGAGAGCTGGCTTGATGAAACACCTCGCTTCCTACTTCTTTTTTGTGGGGTACCTCACTTCCTAGTGACCAGTGTCTTGGCTGATCGCCCTAAGAATGCTCATATATGAATAAAGCTCTCTCATTTACCCGCAAAAAAGATTAAGCCATATTAACCGGAAAGGAGGGAGTATGGACTAGCACTACTTTTTGGTGTGTTCCGTCAACTCGCAGAACGAGGAGAAGCTTGCAGGACAAGGTAAAGCTCGCTTACGCCTTTTGACTAATGCAACCTACCCTCGGTGGACATGCATCAGTCCATTCGGTGTCAGATTGTCAGAGGCATACACTGTAGTACCCAACATGCAGAGTACCATCATTGTTTGACTTCACGAAGAGGCGAAGAGCCAAGCGCAAGGTTTAGTAGTATGATTAGTACTACTACTAGAACCGCATGGTGGAGCATCTGTACTCTTCTTTTTCTAATCTCTGATAAAGTACACGTTTATTCCGGAGAAGGGCGGAAAATGGCAGCCCAACATGTAATGATGATATCGATCAACCAACCATGCTCGAATATATCTTGGCCTCCGTGCGAGCCCGTCTGTGTGTTCTCACTCCTCGTCTCTCTCAAGGAACGGCGGGTTGGCTCTTTGCCGTCAATTGAGATCGGTTTGCTCACACTCTTGTCCCACATGCCAGTGATATGCCAAGAGGAGGTGCGTTGACCGATTGGCCATACGCGTACTTAGTTTTGCACCTTCATACTACTCCTCCCTCCATCACAGTTTACAGGGCGCGCTTCATTATGATGCATTTCTCTCAATGCATTTCCACCACTAGAGAGACTTTACACGCGTTTGGTTTAATGCTCAATTAATTAGGGAGTGGTAACCGCAATCAAGTCCACAATTTTCTCTCGATGTACTCCCTCCTTTCCGGTTTATAGGGCTTATCTCAAAAGTTTAGTTTTTCCATTTTATAAGGCTCAATTTGGCTGTTTTCCATCACATGTTCAGATTCCAAGGTGCATTAGATCATTGCATGCAAGTATTAAGAGAAAAATGACCAATGCATGTACTTTATGCATGCATGCATTCCAACTAATGCATTGATAAACATAATTTTTTGAGGAAAACAAGAGTATTAATTAGGTGCTTTTGCAAAACTACAAAAGGTATTCCACCACTCGCCATCTACCTTGATTGGTGAGATTTTTGAATTGAGCACTATAAACCGGAAATGAGGGAGTACTACTACGGAGTGGAGTAAGTGCATGCATGTGTGTACCCAGGGTGGAAGCACTGCATGCATGTGTGTACGCATTATTCCCTCTAGTAATAGACGTCATATTATAACTACCAATGCTATTTTTCAGGCCGATCGCTAGTCGCCTTGGTCCCACAGATTTTTTTTCTTTTTTCTGAAGCACGCTCTATAAACAGTGACGGATGGAGTAGTATGAGCGGATTCAAAGAAGAGCGTATTGATGGTTGCTTCTTCCGAGCAACTTACAGTGGGAAAGGTGGGGTGCTACGTCTTGAGCTTGCGTTGGTTTTCCTTGAAGAGGAAAGGGTGATGCAGCAATAGTAGCGCAAGTATTTCCCTCAGTTTTTGAGAACCAAGGTATCAATCCAGTAAGAGGCTCCTCAAAAGTCCCACGCACCTACACAAACAAACAAGAACTCGCAACCAACGCAATAAAGGGGTTGTCAATCCCTTCATGGTCACTTGCGAAAGTGAGATCTGATAGAGATAATATGATAAGATAAGTATATTTTTGGTATTTTATAATACAGATTGGAGAAGTAAAGATGCAACTAAAAGTAGATTTAAAGCTTATTTGATAAGAGATAGACCCGGGGGACATAGGTTTTACTAGTGGCTTCTCTCAAGATAGCATAAGTATTACGGTGGGTGAACAAATTACTATCGAGAAATTGATAGAAAAGCGAATAATTATGAGGTTATCTAGCCATGATCATGTATATAGGTATCACGTCCGTGACAAGTAGACCGACTCCTACCTGCATCTACTACTATTACTCCACACATCGACCACTATCCAGCATGCATCTAGAGTATTAAGTTCATAGAGAGCAGAGTAACACATTAAGAAAGATGACATGATGTAGAGGGATAAACTCATGCAATATGATATAAACCCCATCTTTTTATCCTTGATGGCAACAATACAATACGTGCCTTGCTGCCCCTGCTGTCACTGGGAAAGGACACCGCAAGATTGAACCCAAAGTTAAGCACTTCTCCCGTTGCAAGAAATATCAATCTAGTAGGCCAAACCAAACTGATAATTCGAAGAGACTTGCAAAGATAACTTAATCACACATAAAAGAATTCAGAGGAGATTCAAATATTTCTCATAGATAAACTTGATCATAAACCCACAATTCATCGAATCTCGACAAACACACCGCAAAAAGAGTTACATCGAATAAATCTCCAAGAAGATCAAGGAGAACATGGTATTGAGATCCAAAGAGAGAGAAGAAGCCATCTAGATAATAACTATGGACCCAAAGGTCTGTGGTAAACTACTCACAACTCATCGGAGAAGCCTTGGAGATGATGTAGAGACCCTCCGTGGTCGGTTCCCCCTCCGGCGGAGCACCGGCGAAGGCTCCAAGATGGGATCTCGTGGATACAGAAGGTTACGGTGCTGGAAATAGTTTTTCATGGTCGCCTCTGATGTTTTTGGGGTACATGGGTATATATAGGAGGAAGAAGTAGGTCGATGGACTCCCGTGGGGCCCACGAGATAGGGGGCGCGTCTAGTAGGGGGGTGCGCCCTCCACCCTTGTGGCCACCACGTTTGTTTCTTTAGTTCCACTCCAAGTCCTCTGGATCACGTTTGTTCCAAAAATCACGCTCCCGAAGGTTTCATTCCGTTTGGACTCCATTTGATATTCCTTTTCTTCGAAACACTAAAATAGGCAAAAAAACAGCAATACGGGCTGGGCCTCCGGTTAGTAGGTTAGTCCCAAAAATGATATAAATGTGTAAAAGTAAAGCCCATAAACATCCAAAATGGGTAATGTAATAGCATGGAACAATCAAAAATTATAGATACGTTGGAGACGTATCAAGCATCCCCAAGCTTAATTCCTGCTCCTCCTTGAGTAGGTAAATGATAAAGACAGAATTTTTGATGTGGAATGCTACCTAGCATAATTCTCAATGTAATTTTCTTTATTGTGGCATGAATGTTCAGATCCAAATGATTCAAAATAAAAGTTCATAATGAAATAAGAAATAGTAATACTTCAAGCATACTAATCAAAGCAATTGTGTCTTCTCAAAATAACATGGCTAAAGAAAGTTATCCCTACAAAATCATATAGTCTGGTTGTTGGTCTATCTTCATCACAAAAAGTATTTAATCATGCACAACCCCGATGACAAGCCAAGCAATTGTTTCATACTTTAGTAATCTCAAACTTTTTCAACTTTCATGCAAAACATGAGCGTGAGCCATGGACATAGCACTATATGTGGAATAGAATGGTGGTTGTGGAGAAGACAAAAAAGGAGAAGATAGTCTCACATCAACTAGGCGTATCAACGGGCTATGGAGATGCCCATTAATAGATATAAATGTGAGTCAGTAGGGATTGCCATGCAACGGATGCACTAGAGCTATAAATGTATGAAAGCTCAACAAAAGAAACTAAGTGGGTGTGCATCCAACTCGCTTGCTCATGAAGACCTAGGGCACTTTGAGGAAGCCCATCATTGGAATATACAAGCCAAGTTCTATAATGAAAAATTTCCCACTAGTATATGAAGGTGACAACATAGGAGACTCTCTATCATGAAGATCATGGTGCTACTTTGAAGCACAAGTGTGGTAAAAAGGATAGTAGCATTGTCCCTTCTCTCTTTTTCTCTCATTTCATTTTTTTTCTTTTCTCTTTTTTCTCTTTTTGGGCCCTTCTTTTTTTTATTTGGCCTTTCCCCTTTTTCCCCTTTTTTCTTTTTTTATAAAGTCTGAAGTCTCATCCCGACTTGTGGGGGAATCATAGTCTCCATCATCCTTTCCTCATTGGGACAATGCTCTAATAATGAAGATCATCACACTTTTATTCACTTATAACTCAAGAATTACAACTCAAAACTAGAACAAGATATGACTCTATATGAATGCCTCCGGCGGTGTATCGGGATATGCAATGAATCAAGAGTGACATGTATGAAAATTATGAAGGTGGCCTTGCCACAAATACGATGTCAACTACATGATCATGCAAAGAGCAATATGACAATGATGATGCGTGTCATAATAAACGGAACGTTGGAAAGTTGCATGGCAATATATCTTGGAATGGCTATGGAAATGCCATAATAGGTAGGTATGGTGGCTGTTTTGAGGAAGGTATATGGTGGGTGTATGGTACCAGTGAAAGTTGCGCTGCAAAAGAGAGGCTAGCAATGGTGGAAGGGTGAGAGTGCGTATAATCCATGTACTCAACATTAGTCATGCAGAAGTCATATACTTATTGCAAAAATCTACAAGTCATCAAAAACAAAGTATTAAGCGCATGCTGCTAGGGGGATAAATTGGTAGGAAAAGACCATCGCTCGTCCCTGACTACCACTCACAAGGAAGACAATCAATAAATAAAATTGTGCTCCAACTTCATCACAAAGTGGTTCACCATACGTGCATGCTATGGGAATCACAAACTTCAACACAAGCATTCTTTAAATTCATAATCACCCAACTAGCATGACTCTAATATCACCATCCTAATGTCTCAAAACAATTATCAAGCATCAAATTGATCATAGCATCCAATTCACTTTCTATGATAGTTTTTATTATACCCAACTTGGATGCCCATCATTCTAGGACCAATTTTATAACCATAGCAAATACCATGCTGTTCTAAGAGACTCTCAAAATAATATAAGTGAAGCATGAGAGATCAAAAATTTCTTCAAAATTAAGCCACCGCCGTGCTCTAAAAGATATAAGTGAAGCAATAGAGCAAAAACTATCTAGCTCAAAAGATATAAGGGAAGCACATAGAGTATTCTAATAACTTCTAATCAAGTGGGCTTCTCCCAAAAGGTGTGTACAGAAAGGATGACTATGGTTAACTAAAAAGCAAAGACTAATATCATACAAGACGCTCCAAGCAAAGCACATATCATGTGGCGAATTAAAATATAGCTCCAAGTAAAGTTATCGATAAACGAAGACGAAAGAGAGGATGCCTTCCGGGGGCATCCCCAAGCTTAGGATTTTGTCTATTCTTTGAATATCTTGGCGTCCATGGACATACCCAAGCTTAGGCTCTTGCCACTCCTTATTCCATAGTTCATCAAATCTTTACCCAAAACTTGAAAAGTTCACAACACAAAACTCAACAGGAAATCTCATAAGCTCCGTTAGTGCAAGAAAGCAAAACCACCACATAAGGTACTGTAATGAACTCATTCTTTATTTATATTGGTGTTAAACCTACTGTATCCCAACTTCTCTATGGTTCATACCCTTATATACTAGCCATAGATGCATCAAAATAAGCAAACAACACACGAAAAACAGAATCTATCAAAAACAGAACAGTCTGTAGCAATCTGTAACTCTCGAATACTTATGGAACTCTCAAACTCCTAAAAAAATAGGACGTCCTGGGCAATTTGTCTATTGATCTACAGAAAAAAGAATCAACGCAAAAGCACGTTTCTGTGAATTACTAAAATTATTTTCGTTCGTGCAAAGTTTCTGCTTTTCAGCAGAATCAAATTAACTATTACCATAGGTTATCCTATAGGTTCTACTTGGCACAAACACTAATTAAAACATAAAAACACATCTAAACAGAAGTTAGATGATAAATTTATTACTAAACAGAAGCAAAAACAAAAAACAAATAAAAAATTGGGTTGCCTCCCAACTAGCGTTGTCGTTTAACGCCCCTAGCTAGGCATAAAAACGAGGATAGGTCTAAGTAGTGCCATCTTTGGCACTAAATTCATAAGTAGCTCGCATGATAGATTCATAAGGTAATTTAACTTTCTTCCTTGTAAAGTGCTCCATGCCTTTCCTTAATGGAAATTGGAATCTAATATTCCCTTCCTTCATATCAATAATCGCACCAATTGTTCTAAGGAAAGGTCTACCAAGAATAATAGGACATGAAAGATTGCAATCTATATCAAGAACGATAAAATCTACGGGCACCAAATTCCTATTTGCAACAATAAGAACATCATTGATCATTCCCATTGGCTTTTTAATGGTGGAATCCGCAAGGTGCAAATTTAAAGAGCAATCATCAAGATCATGGAAACCTAGAATATCAGATAAAGTTTTCGGAATCGTGGAAACACTAGCTCCCAAATCACACAAAGCATAGCACTCATAATCTTTAATTTTAATCTTTATAGTAGGTTCCCACTCGTCATTAAGTTTTCTAGGTATAGGAACTTCCAAATTAAGTTTTTCATCATAAGATTGCATCAAGGCATCAACAATATGTTTGGTAGAAGATTTACTTTGACTATAAGCATGAGGAGAGTTCAAAATGGATTGCAACAAGGAAATACAATCTACTAAAGAACAATTACCATAATTAAATTCCTTGAAATCCAAGATAGTGGGTTCAATGCTATTTAAAGTCTTGACCTCTCCAATCCCACTTTTACCAAATTTAGCATCAAGATCTAAGAACTCTGAATCATTGGGACGCCTTTTAACTAAAGTTGACTCATCTCCAGTCCCATCATTATCAAGATTCATATTGCAAAACAAAGATTTAATAGGGGACACATCAATAACTTTTATATCTTCATCATTATTTTCATGGAAACTAGAAGAACACGCCTTTACAAAGCAATCTTTCTT
The DNA here is from genome assembly GCF_018294505.1 of Triticum aestivum. Classification (NCBI taxonomy): domain Eukaryota; kingdom Viridiplantae; phylum Streptophyta; class Magnoliopsida; order Poales; family Poaceae; genus Triticum; species Triticum aestivum. Next base: position 175,070,263 of record NC_057795.1, read on the forward strand.
AGCACGCAATCTAGTGGTTCTTTCTTTACACTCATCAATGGAAATTCTCATAGCTTTAAGAGACTCATTGATATCATGCTTAGGAGGAGTAGATCTAAGTTTCAAAGAATCAACATCAAGTGAAAGTCTATCAACGTTCCTAGCCAAATTATCAACTTTAAGCAATTTTTCTTCAAGCAAGGAATTAAAATTCTTTTGAGAGATCATAAATTCTTTTAACACTATTCTCAAAATCAGAGGGCATCTTATTAAAATTACCATAAGAATTATTGTAGGAATTTCCATAATTATTAGAGGAATTACTAGGGAATAGTCTAGGATTAAATTTCCTCTATAAGCATTGTTACCAAAATTATTCCTACCAACAAAATTCACATCCATAGATTCATTATTATTCTCAATCAAAGTATACAAAGGCATATCATTGGGATCAATAGAAGCACTCTTGGTAGCAAACAATTTCATACGTTCATCCATCTTTCCACTCAAAACATTAATTTCTTCTATAGCATGCACTTTTTTACTAGTAGATCTTTTGGTATGCCATTGAGAATAATTAGACATAATATTATCAAGGAGTTTGGTAGCTTCTCCTAAGGTTATTTCCATAAACGTGCCTCTCACGGCCAAATCTAAAAGATTTCTAGAAGCAAAATTCAAGCCGACATAAATTTTTTGTATGATCATCCATAAATTCAAACCATGAGTAGTGCAATTGCGAATCATCAATTTCATTCTTTCCCAAGATTGGGCAACATGCTCATGATCAAGTTGTTTAAAATTCATAATATCGTTCCTAAGAGTGATGATCTTAGCGGGAGGAAAATACTTAGAGATAAAAGCATCTTTGCACTTATTCCACGAATCAATACTATTCTTAGACAAAGACGAAAACCAAACTTTAGCACGATCTCTACGTGAAAATGGAAATAACTTCAATTTAACAATATCATTATCCGTATCTTTCTTCTTTTGCATCTCACACAAATCAACAAAGTTGTTTAGATGGGTAGCGGCATCTTCACTAGGAAGGCCGAAGAATTGATCTTTCATAACAAGATTCAGCATAGCAGCATTGATTTCACAAGACTCAACATCATTAAGAGGAGCAATCGGAGTACTAAGGAAATCATTATTAACGGTATTGGAAAAGTCACACAATTTGGTATTATCTTGCACCATTGCGACAAGTAATCCAACACACAAGCAAACAAAAAGGCAAGCGAATAAGATAGAGGATATTGGGAAAGAGAGGGCGAATAAAATGGCAAGGGTGGAGTGGGGGAGAGGACAACGAGAGGCAAATGGCAAATAATGTAAGTGCGAGGGAGATGAGTTTGTGATGGGTACTTGGTATGTCTTGACTTGAGCGAATACCTCCCTGGCAACGGCGCCAGAAATCCTTCTTGCTACGTCTTGAGATTGCATTGGTTTTCCTTGAAGAGGAAAGGGTGATGCAGCAATAGTAGCGTAAGTATTTCCCTCAGTTTTTGAGAACCAAGGTATCAATCCAGTAGGCGGCTCCTCAAAAGTCCCACGCACCTACACAAACAAACAAGAACTCGCAACCAACACAATAAAGGGGTTGTCAATCCCTTCACGGCCACTTGCGAAAGTGAGATCTGATAGAGATAATATGATAAGATAAATATATTTTTGGTATTTTGTAATATAGATTGGAAAAGTAAAGATGCAAATAAAAGTAGATTGAAAGATTATATGATAAGAGATAGACCCGGGGGCCATAGGTTTCACTAGTGGCTTCTCTCAAGATAGCATAAGTATTACGGTGGGTGAACAAATTACTGTCGAGCAATTGATAGAAAATCGTATAATTATGAGATTATCTAGGCATGATCGTGTATATAGGCATCACGCCCGTGACAAGTAGACTGACTCCTGCCTGCATCTACTACTATTACTCCACACATCGACCGCTATCCAGCATGCATCTAGAGTATTAAGTTCATAAAGAACAGAGTAATGCATTAAGAAAGATGACATGATGTAGAGGGATAAACTCATGCAATATGATATAAACCCCATCTTTTTATCCTCGATGGCAACAATACAATACGTGCCTTGCTGCCCCTGCTGTCACTGGGAAAGGACACCTCAAGATTGCACCCCAAAGCTAAGCACTTCTCCCATTGCAAGAAAGATCAATCTAGTAGGCCAAACCAAACTGATAATTTGAAGAGACTTGCAAAGATAACTTAATCACACATAAAAGAATTCAGAGGAGATTCAAATATTTCTCATAGATAAACTTGATCATAAACCCACAATTCATCGGATCTCGACAAACACATTGCGAAAAGAGTTACATCTAATAGATCTCCAAGAAGATCAAGGAGAACATGGTATTGAGATCCAAAGAGAGAGAAGAAGCCATCTAGCTAATAACTATGGACCCGAAGGTCTATGGTAAACTACTCACAACTCATCGGAGAGGCCTTGGAGATGATGTAGAGGCCCTCCGTGGTCGATTCCCCCCTCCGGCGGAGCGCCGGCAAAGGCTCCAAGATGGGATCTCGCGGATACAGAAGGTTACGTTAGTGGAAATAGTTTTTCGTGGTCGCCTTTGATGTTTTCAGGGTACATGGGTATATATAGGAGGAAGAAGTAGGTCGGTGGACTCCCGTGCGGCCCACGAGATAGGGGGGTGCGCCTAGTAGGGGAGGCGCGCCCTCCACCCTCGTGGCCGCCTTGTTTGTTTCTAGACTTCCACTCCAAGTCCTCTGGATCATGTTTGTTCCAAAAATCACGCTCCCGAAGGTTTTCATTCCGTTTGGACTCCGTTTGATATTCCTTTTCTGCGAAACACTGAAATAGGCAAAAAACAGCAATACGGGCTGGGCCTCCGGTTAGTAGGTTAGTCCCAAGAATGATATAATTGTGTAAATTGAAGCCCATAAACATCCAAAACGGGTAATATAATAGCATGGAACAATCAAGAATTATAGATACGTTGGAGACGTATCATGGGGCTTATGATTTGACTGCTCATTACTCACTATTAATGAGGCGGCGGGCGGAATCTTCCCATACCGTGGCAGCGAGCAGGTGGCGTGGGCCCTGCCGCGCCGGAGCTTGGTCAGAGAGACTGGCGTGTACCGCAGATCAGGACTTGCTGCCTCGGCGCCGTCGAACAGGATGCACTTCCTCCCTTTCCCCCGGCGGACGGGATGCGGCCGGATCAGTGACCACCGGTGAGAGGGAGAGAGGCCACCACATCCTTGTGTGAGATACTCTGAAGAGCGACAAACCAGGCAGGCAGGCTCCATTGTATATAGTGGAGCGGACTACCTTTTTCTCCATAAAAATCGTTTTATATTCTGTGTACGTACCATTGAGCGCTATAAATTTATTTAAAAATAACGCCGCAATACGTCAAATCAAACTTTGTTTTGTGTACACGACCTCCCTAGGTAAACAACCGCTACAGGCGTTCAAATTAGCACGTGGGCTGCCATTTCGTAAAGAAATGAGCTCCACCTACCCGCGCGGGTGTGGATGGGCACGAAGCGTGAGTACATGCACGGTGCACCTATTCTCTTCTTGTATACGTCGACCACCTAGGTGGGGCTGTGTGAGAGAGATACAAACCTAGAGAGATATAGTGTGTGGGTTCGTGAGAGTTGTTTTGGGGGGGTCAATCAAAAAATGTAACATATGCAATGTGTGTGAAATAGAGTCCTAGATATAACATATATATAGAGGGGGCGATCCACGAGAAGAGAGTGGAGGTATCATTGGCTTGAGGTGTCCATAGAATCGAAGAGAGGGATGATGTGTGTGTGTGTGTGTGCACGCGCGCAATCGATAGAGTGCCATCGAATTTGTGTGTGCCTACGTCAAAGATATAGAGTGGCTGGCCTACTGGAACGTGAGAGGGGACATGTGCAGTTTGTCTCTATGGCATGGATACCTACCTGCAGCGCTCGACTATCGGTGTGTGGTGGGGGAAGAGGGAGGCCCAATTAACTATAGAGGTACAATGGCTGGTATATGTGTGGAGGAGAGAGGCCTACCTCATGTATTAAGGAGATCAATCTGCCTCATGTATTAAGGTAGATCGATCGGCATCCATGCATATGTGTAGGAGAGGAATAAGGTTGGGAGAGAGACAGAGCTAGAGTGTTGGAGGGGGTGGTAGTGGAGTTGCTTCTAACAAATGGTGGGATAGGCTTGCTAGACAAACGGAGGGCACACCCGCAATATCAATAAGAGAGGAGATGGCTGCTTGTTGTCTGTGCACGTGCGTGTGAGAGATGGGTCAGGAGGCATGCACGAATGATGAGGGGGGATGATATGGCTGTGGTAAGCAGACGTAACTACAAAGGAAGATCAATCGCCCTTTATTAGAAAAAGGAGAGACATAACTTGTGAGGTACGTCGATCGATGGGGGGGATAGTTAAAGTCGATCTAGGTATATGTTGGGAGATCGATCGGTATACATGCATGTGTGTGTTAGAAGCAAATGAGGCACAAGGATAAGGATAGAGAGAGAGGGATGCATCTAGGAGGTGGTATGAGAGGCATACTATATAGAGGGGGAAGGAGTGTGCGAGTACGAGATCGATGAAAAGAGTGGTGGGAGTGAGGCATGGACGGTGATAAGAGAAGAGGGGAAGCTTGTGTTTGTGCTAGGCACACCTGGCTAGAGAGGCATATCGATCAATGTGTGCTGTAAAGAAGGAGCTGGGGGGCCTACACACACCGTGGGTAAACGACCTAAAGTGAAAAGACGAATTTGCGCGATGGAGCTAGAGAATGCTGAGGGAGAGTGAGAGGGATGCGGGCGTGTGCATGCACGAGAGAAAGTTAGCGCTAGCTACAAAGATAAGAGGATTGTGTTGGTGTAAAAGACGAATAGAGATCATACTTCATTATAAAAAGCGAATTCGGATATTTGAAGAATTTTTCATAGTGTTTTAAACCGACGCATGTGTGAATATATATAACGGTGATACACATGGTGTGGTTATGAACATGTTATACTACATATAATATATTTCATCTCTACTTTTATAAAACAATGGAGTTGTTGATGATGGTGTGCCTGCCATCCTGCAATATAGGCCACCCGATTCATATCTGGCGGATAGGAAGGAAACTATGGCAAGTTTGAGAAAAGATACCCACACCCCTATCCATATTTGCAAATTAGGCCCCTTGATCATGTTGATGTTCTATGGAACGCATAGGCATCTTGCTAGTACTACGTATAATACATAGAACATTGATTATAATTTGGGCTAATGTGTGGCTTTTGCAGCTCAGGTCTAAATACTTGCCATAATGTAGGGGGCGGGGCACTATACTTTGTGTGAAAAACACGGTGTACGTATGGAACATGGTTTAGATTATGAATATATAGTTAGTACATCAAATGTACTATTATTTGGAATCAACATCAAGTGTATTCAAAAAATAGAATTCGAGTTCATGTAGTACATATAGTTCATATCTATCTCTATAGTAATCATGTGGTGTGTTATTAAGGTAATACACGAATGATGGTTGAAGTTGGCAACAATCATGATTGTAGATTCTTATTGAAATAGAGAAATGAATTCAAATTTAGTTCGAATTGCAGTGGTAGTATAGACATTTGGAATGCACTAAAACGTTGGTATGAGCAGGTTACATGCATTATACAGCAAGCGATAAAATTAATCGGAAATAACATGGATTCATACTCCCTCCTTCTATCTATATAGGGCGTAATGAGTTTTTTAAGACCGCCTTTGACTATTGACATGATTAATAGTACATGACATGTACAATGTGAAAATTATATCATTGAAAGAACCTTTCACAGACGAATTTAACGGTGTGCTTTGTGTAAGTTGCATGTCATATATTATTGCTCTAATATTTGGTCAAAGTTAGCATCAAAAAACGCATTAGGCCCGATATATATGGAAGGAGGGAGTAGCTTTGAATAGCATTTGTATAATAAAACGGGGCAAGACTCTCTCTTTGTATGGTGTGAATAGTTTTATTTTTTCGTTTTCTTTTTGTTGAGGGAAGTGTGAATTGATTTGGTACGTACAAGTACAATATTTCTACACATTAGGCTTGTCCCTAAAATTCAACCCTCGTCTTGTTATATCCCAAAAATTCAGATATCGTGCTCCCAAAACTGGCACCTTCACAACCCGCACCTTGCTATCCCGAAATTACAACGCGCGCAAAAACTCCCTCAAGCTGCCAAATCCCGACAGGCGAAATCCCCCTTCTAACCCTGAGCCGAAAGGGCCGCTAGTTCAAATCGGTGAGGGGTACTTTTGTAACACACCCTACATTTTGGACATGCGCGTCCCTAAGTCATGGTTCACCCCATCCCATCATCCCCTTTTCGCCATTCGAAATCCCAGGCCGCCATAACCTCTCTGCTCCAGCCGCGAAACCCCACCCTCCTCCGTCCGCCACCTCACTGCTGCCCAGCCGGAGCCTCTTCCCCGACGACATCGTCCACCGCAACAGCTTGACGTCCCTCGTCCACCTCCCCGGATGAGGATCCATCGTCCATCTCGTTGTCCCGCCAGTTCAGCCGCCCCGTCCTCCACCTCCAAGGAGCTGCTCCAATGATCGCCTTGTCTATCGCGGCTGCTCCATCCCCACAGCGCTGCCTTAACCTGCTCCACCGGAACCGCAGCATCCTCACTGACTCCTCGAACGAAGCCGAGGCCTACTTGGCGCCACAAAAGAGGTTATACACTCATCGCATCGCACCTTCTCCTTAACTCAACCTCCCGGCGCCGATTGTGCTCCATCCCGTAGCCCCATGTCGCGGCTACCTTGAAGCCGGCGCCGCGATCGACATCTCAACGGCAGTTCTCCCCCAGTGCGAGGCCCCTTGGACGGCGGCGTCCATACCAGCTGGATCTGCTGCTGCTGCTCCAGCTCTTGCTCGCTCGCGCTGCTGCTGCTGCTCCGGCTCTCGCTCGATCGCTCGCTTGCCCAGCTGCTGCTGCTGCTCTCCCCCTCGCTCGTGTTGCTGCTCTGCTCCGATTTAGCCACACTTCAGTCGACTGAATCGACTTTTGGGTCAGTTGATTTTCAAGGGTTGGGGGGGGATCGTCGGAGTTAAGGAAGAACCACCCGCAGCAGGGACGGGGGCTCGCCGGAGAGGTACCCCACTATCTATCTTAGGGTCCAGGGTGGCGGGCCTAGAGGGCTGGCCGGGGCGGCGGTGGGGAGTTGTTTCGGGGCGACGAGGCGGCGCTGGGGCCGGCGGTTCGGCCGGTGGTGGCTGGCGACTCAGGGGGGTGCAGGTTGAAGATGAACTGCATGCCCTCCCTAAACTACATGTCAAGTGCCTCTCTGCTACCATTGCGTTCCGTTTTAACAGTAGCATTCAGATTCCACAATAAATTTCAGTTCGACAGTTAAGTTTAGAGCCAACAGTTTTTAGCTCATCTGTTGTAGTCAGGTGGTTTTTGGTGATGTCAATTTTACATCTATTTTACATCATGTATTGGAGATGCTATTAGAATCCCACTTGAGATTAACGATGTCTGTCTTGTGTTGCTTCAGCCTTGACGTCTTACGGCTCACAGGAGCTGCTCCAATGACAGAACGATCCATCACAACAGAGCAGTGCCCTGAACGCCGTCTACAGATTCCTCAGATCTTCTTCCACACCTCCGATAGCCACCTCTGCCTCAACTGCTTCAGCGACCAACCCAATGATGCTGAGGTCAACACAGCTACGGCAAAGAGGTTGTACACTTGTTGCATCCCTTATTACTATACATTCACGTTGATCCATTAGGGGTATTTTGCTTCAACGGAAAAACATAGCAATAGGGAATTTCCCAATGGCACACTACTATTCAATTCTTCATGCATTTTGTTGAAAGGAATGAAGCAAAACATCCACCTGGACCTACTTTTCAAAATCCTATGCATGAAAACAAGACCAAGTGCATTAGTGGCAGAATAACATTCTAATTGTACACGCTTTCATATGGTTTCACTTTATTTTGGCCATGTTTCTTTGCATTCCTCTGCTTTTCCAATTCCTGTAAACCAAACAGCCAAGTTGACAGAAATCTTGTGTTTACAAATGCTCTGTTTACCATGTGCATTCCTATCCTATTCTGATGTTTTTCCTATCCCTGCGTTTTAAGAATCACGCAAGCCAAATGAGCCCTTACAGAATTACTTCAGTTACAGGTACGTGTCGAAGGGAACTTTGTGTGGTTTGTCCTGCTCCTGCCGTGACGTCGTTCACCTCACCTGAGCTGCTCCATTGATAGCAGCATCCACCAAACTAGACATCACGACTCCTGACTGTCTTTTGCCGCCTCAGATCTCCTTCCCTGCCGCTGGCACCCACCGCAATGGCGTCACCATCATCAACTCAGCAAATGAACCTGAGGAGTACACGGGTCCACAAGATAGGTCACACTCTTTTGTTTCTGCTTATGTTATGCATTGCTTAAAATTGCCTGCTACATTATCGTCCTGTTCACCTCTTGGACTCCAAGTCAGGTCCAAATTAATGTTCAAACTTGAGTTCTAAATTAGTTGTGGGGCACATATCAAGGTAGTAATGAATAGTATGTCTGTCTAATATCTGGTTCACCTAGGGTATGCCTATGTTGTTCATCTTGGGTGGAAAACAAATAGTAAAGCAATGAACATCTGTCTTTTTATTAATTTAAAGCAATTATCATCCTGCTATCATTATTTTTGGATCCATCCACTGGTTGTTACCATCACTCTAAATTTCTGCATGCTCTCCTTACATAATCCCACCATATTTTTTTCCGTATGCATGTCAAATATTGTACACAGTCATGCTGAACATGTAGAGAAAAAGAGAAGAGTTTTGCGCGGCAATACAATGTCATGCAGACATCGCTCCATGGTGGGTTCAATGGCAAACCCTCCCCACCCCTCTCCAGATTGTAATCCAGAGGAAGATATCTATTCTGAGGTGGATTCAGATGCCACTGACCACTCCTATTTACCCCCCAAGGTGTTTGCTCCACCTTGGCATGATGATGTTAGTCATACCATGCATATATTGCCTTGCAGTGCCTACTTTTGACATCATATATGTCATCTGCTTAGTTTAGACATGTTCTGTAATGCCACATGTTTAGTTTCTATATCATATATGGGAATTATGCAGTCCCATGTCTTTTAGCCAGCCATAATATATGTGAAATGTGCAATGCCATCCTGTTTACCAGGCATCATATATTTGGATGATATCTTGCCCATCCTTTTCTTCATTACATTTCCATTTGTCGACAATGTTTGTACATTAAACTACTCTTCCTGTGAATCAGCCATTTGGGTGGGAGATGGAAAAATCTGGAGTGAGAACAAGGCCTTCAGAGCAGACAGTGCTACTTATCAAAGCAGATCTCTTGTTGGGTCCTGATAGCTCCTCAAAGATGGATTGAGAGACAGATGACCAATCCTATTCCCCCACTGAGGTGTATGCTCAAACTTGGCACGGTTATACTGCTCATATCATGGCGTATGGTGTCTTGCATTGCATAGTTTAGACATCATATACACAATATTCAACACCATGTTCTTAGTTCAGACATCATATCGAATGCCCTCTATTTAGCATATAAATCGCATATGTGAATTAAATGATGCGATCCTGATTACTTAGATACCATGTAGGTGAATTATGTCATGCGATCCTATTTAGTTATTCATCATATCTTTGAATTATGTTATGCTATGCTATCCAGTTTAGATAGACATCATATATGTGAAATTATGTCATGCTATCCGTTTTAGTTAAACAATATACATGTCAACTATTTCATGCCTTTTTTCCACACTATCTATTGCATCTGTCTCTCATACAATGTATGTACATTCAACTATGTTTCCTGTTTATCAGCCATTTGAATTGGAGCGGGTGATGCCAGTATCCAGTGGACTAAAAACACGGTCTTCAAATAAAACAGTGCTACCTCTTGGTGGAGATAGCACCCCGGTTGTACATGCACAAGAACCAGCCCTACCAAACATAACCCAAACTCTCGCAAATTGTACCCCTACTGCAATGGACAGAGAACCAGCTTCACCCAATCTAACCCCAACCCCAGCAGATAGTAATCCAGTTCATGTTGACACAACACCATCTCCACCAGAGAGCTCCCAAACAAGAGCAGTTAGTAAGACAGCTCCAGTGCCCAAAGGGCCAGTACTACCACGGCGAACCCCAACTCCACCAGTTAGTACGCCTATTCCTGTGGAGGAAGCACAACCAGCTAGTCGTAGTTTAGCAGCTATCGCATTTGATGTTGTTAAATCATATGTGCGTATCTTCCCATCTTGGAAATATTATACTAAAGATGAAGGAAAATGCCAGTTGCAGGTGTTTGTCCAGGAGTTATGTGTAAGTAATGTTATTCATGGCAATTACTTTGCTTTGTCCCATACATCCTACCTCCGTGATGGTTATAATACAACAAGTTTTCCCATTTTTCTCTATAGAGAAGGACCGATTTGGAAACTCAGGATGAGGTAACCTGTGCTAATACCTCTGCTATCTTCAAGAATGCTTGGTGGCAGTATCAGAATTACCTGAAGAAAACGTACTTCACCGGCAAAGAAACTCATCAAATTCCCTTACGTTCTCCTGTGACACATTTACTGGACAATGACTGGGAACGCCTTGTTCTGTACTGGTTCCGAACAAAGAATGTGGTAAGGTCTATGAGCTCATTTTCTATTTTTAATTAATATATTTTGCGTCTTACTGTACTCTGTTCATGTAGAACAAGTGCCTAAACCTAAAGAACAACTGTTCTAATTTAAGATTCCATTGCTATCATAGTTCAAAAAAGCGCTAGGCGTTAATTGCGCGTTTTGCCACCGCCTTGCGCTTTACTGACCAAAGCGCATGCTTATGCGCAATTATGCACAGATTAAGCGTAGTTATGCGCAATGCGTTTTGCCAACGCCTAGAGCCTAGGCGCGCCTTTTTTAACTATGGTTGCTATCGTACATATTGCTTTGCTCTTGTATCACTATATTTACTCATACAAACTTATTTTTAAATTGAAGGATCCAATCGAAACTCCAATGGCACAGCAAGTATGTTCATGCATGTTTCTTTAACAGGTTTGTTCTTATCAATAGCTCTGTTGATTTTAATTCCAATTGTGTATACAATTGACTTCTCATATCATGCATATTACTCGCATCACAATAGAGCCAATAGTGTTGTTGTACATGTAGACCCGTGGTACCCATATGAAATCTTGTTGTGCCGTGTAGTTTCCCACGCTTTGTATTCTTTCACTACTGCTTTGTCTTGAACTGATATGATTTGAACCGTGTCTCTATTTTGATTTGGCAAGACAATGCAGTGACCATAGGACATAAATATATGTTTGTTTGATGCTTTTATTATGTACTAGTACTTGGTAATAGAAGAATTGGTAGTTTAATCATGTCCACCTTACTAATGAACTGGTTCACCGAAATAAGTTTCATATACTAGTACATGCTAAACCTGTTACGTGTCTGCTTGTTTCTTCTTTTAGAATGCTGAAAAAATATTGGGGAAGAGTGCCTTATTAAGCAATGGTAAGCGAAGTAATGCAGATAAGGTTCAGGATAGTGACACATCCTTGTTGGTCTCCAACAAAGCTGATAAAACAGCTAAGGAAGACTATCTTGAAGACAGTGAGACAACCCCAAAGTCCTGTCTTGGTTTAGTGTTCGAGTTACTGGCCACTACCGCTTGCACAAGCTATTCAAACTCACTGTCTGAATCAATTCGGTTTCTTGAGTCTCAACTACAAGCGGAAAGACATTGACTAGCTGTGCTGCAACAAGAAGCGGAAGGACTGTGGAAGTCCCTGGAGCATTTAGATGCATACTTTCTGGTGCAACAGCAAGCGTTGGAGGATTTTAGCGCCAAACAGGACAAAGCTAATAAGCTTGCTAAGCTTATTGCCAGAATGGTGGATACCCAGGATAACATTTCTTGAGCTCTTCTGAAGTTGTTTCAGTTATGCTCTTGTTTTGCTGCCGCGTTTATTTGCACTGGTGGCCAATTTTGAGGCCAGTGTATGTAATATGCTGCTTTGTTCCCTATATTTGCGCTGGTGGCGAACTTTGATGCCCAGTGGATGTAATATGTGTAATAGCGGTAATAGGCTAGCGTTAATTGGTTGCTTATTTATTTCCTTATTGTCTTGTTTAGTTGTTTGCTTGTAGTCACTGCAGTTCTTTTTCTGTGTTTTTCTAGTGGCCACAATAGCCTATTTTTGGTAACTAGGCCAAAATAATCATGGCAGCACACGGACTGTTGTAACCATGGGCCTCCTGCGAGCCGTATGATCCATGGGCCTTCTACGGGCGTAGGATCCATTGGCCTTTTGTACGGGCCATAGGATCCATGGGCCTTCTACTGGCCGTAGGGTCCATGTGCCTTCTACGGGCCGTAGGATCCATGGGCCTTCTACGGGGCGTATCATCATTTCACCAATCATGGTCCGTACTATTCATGGACCATATCGGCCTGCCTTCAAGGCGCCAGGGAGGCCTGGGCCATGGTGAAGACATGGTACACGAAGGCGGATCCGAACCACATGGCCGAGGTCGGACCTGTAGGGCCCGATGGGAAGGAGATCCCTGTCAGCTTAATGTATGGCCAAGTAGAGTTGGCCGCTAAGTATTCCCAACGGGACTGTAAATTAGACAGCCTGTTAGACGGGATTGAAGAGGAGTACAGTCAGTCAAATTGACGATGTATTTAAAATGACATCTGAAATGCCTTCTAGCCGGATTGTAGATCGTTTGTCTTTGCCGACCTTTTCGCTTCAACCTCGGGACCCTAGAGTCCGGAGTGTGTCCGAATACCTTCTCGGTTATGAAAAAAACCGGGGCATGCATGGAGACCAGACGTAGGGGTCATTAGTGCTTTATCAGACAAGTACCCAACTAGTTATGTTATATTACATGGTTAGTAAGAAACATCTTCTAGGGAGAATAGTTTCGTTAGGGGTTCCTTTCCCTGGGAGGCAATGCCCTAAAGTGCATGTCCGGACTGCGAAAAGAGCAGAAAAGCATCTGGGGGCAGATAAATCAATGAATAAGAAATCATCTTTCAAGTCACCGACCGAATATTCCCTTAAGAACGCTAGCTTTTGGCTTCACCCAGTCTGAGGTACACATCCGGCTGACCCGGCAGTAACAATCGCAGAGGTGCTCCCTTTACCTCCTAGCTGAACAATCAGGAATGTAGGGGTAAGCACAGGAGCCAGGCAACCCAGCTTGGCCAAAACTTAAGTCATATCGATGCATATAATGGTGAATAAAAGGTTCATGCGGAAGTTTGATGCATGTGTTGGGCATAAAGCCCGTATAAATAAGCTTCTGTTAAAGAAGCCCCCAGGTATAATGAGTGCGGATAGCACGTCAAGTGTGTGCGAACAATGCGTAGATCAGCCCTCAATGGCTCTATGAAAAGGGGAGGGGAAAAGAGAGAAACAAAAGACAACTGAAGTATAAAATGTGGATGGAGGAAGGAGACGAACTCTGAGTCCGGCACTAGGCGTGGAATCTTCGGAGGCGGGCTGCGTTCCATGGGTTCGGCTCGAGTCGGTTGTCCCATGCGTTTCGCAGACGGTATGCTCCGCCGGTCAGGACTTGGTCGATGATGAAGGGACCTTCCCATCTGGGCTTGAGTTTGTCCTTTTTCTTGTCCAGCAGGCGTAGAACTAGTTCGCCAACATTGTAAGTTTTGGCCCGTACTTCTCTGCTTTGATATCTTCAAGCCTGCTGCTGATAGAATGCGGAACGGGCCTTTGCCACGTCGCGCTCCTCCTCCAATGCGTCCAAACTGTCCTGCCGATCCAACTCGGCTTCTCTCTCTTCGTACATGCGCACTCGAGGTGAGTCATGAATTACATTGCAGGGCAAGACTGCCTCTGTGCCGTATACCATAAAGAATGGCGTGAATCCGGTAGTACGATTTGGCGTGGTCCGCAGCCCCCAGAGTACGGAGTCGAGCTCCTCCACCCAGTGCGTGTTAGATTCCTTAAGGGATCGTACTAACCTGGTTTTGATCCCGCTCATGATTAGACCATTTGCTCGTTTGACTTGACCGTTAGTTTGAGGGTGATAGACTGAAGCGTAGTCGAGCTTGATGCCCATGTTTTTGCGCCAGAGTTTAACCTCGTCGGCCGTGAAGTTTGTGCCATTATCAGTGATGATGCTGTGGGGGATGCCATAACAGTGTACTACCCCGGATATGAAGTCTATCACAGGTCCGGATTCGGCCGTTTTAACTGGCTTGGCCTCTATCCATTTGGTGAATTTGTCCACCATGAACAATAGATACTTTTGCTTGTGGGTTCCCCCTTTAAGGGGTCCAACCATGTCAAGCCCCCAGACCGCGAACGACCAGGTGATGGGTATAGTTTTGAGGGCGGTGGGTGGCATGTGGCTCTGGTTAGCAAAGAGCTGGCAACCGACGCATCGTTGGACTAAGTCCTGAGCATCTGCCCGAGCAGTTGGCCAATAGAATCCTGTACGGAAGGCCTTGCCTACGAGGGCCCGGGCTGCAGCGTGGTGCCCGCCGAGTCCGACGTGAATTTCAGCCAGAAGATTTCGCCCTTCCTCTTCGGAGATGCACCTTTGAAGGACTCCGGTTGTGCTTTTCTTATAAAGCTCTCCCTCATGGACTTTGTAGGCTTTAGATCGCCGTACTATGCAGTGGGCCTCATTTTGGTCATCGAGAAGTTCCTGCCTAATTAAGTAGGCTAGGAATGGTTCCGTCCATGGGGCAATGACTGCCATTATTTCGTGGGCTAAAGGTGTTATTTCATGGGCTAAGCCACCGGTTGTGTCAGAATGTTCGGTGTTGGGCGGTGCGGTTGGTTCCGGATTGTTGTTTCCGGACTCCTCTTCCCATACTACGGATGGCTTAAAGAGCCGCTCCAGGAAGATGTTTGGAGGTACGGCGTCGCGCTTTGCACCGATGCATGCCAACACGTCGGCCGCCTGGTTATTGTCCCGGGCTACATGGTGGAATTCGAGTCCTTCGAACCGAGCTGACATTTTTAAGATGGCGTTACGGTAGGCTGCCATTTTCGGATCCTTGGTGTCAAAATCTCCATTTACTTGGGATATTGCGAGGTTTGAATCCCCGCGGACCTCTAGGCGTTGAATGCCCATGGAGATTGCCATCCGGAGACCATGTAGAAGGGCCTCGTATTCGGCTGCGTTGTTGGAGTCCGTGTACATTATTTGAAGTACGTATTGGACTGTATCTTCGGTTGGGGACGTCAAGACGACGCCAGCCCCCAAGCCGGCCAACATTTAGAGCCGTCGAAGTGCATAATCCAATTGGAGTATGCGCCATACTCTTTAGGGAGTTCGGATTCAGTCCATTCAGCGATGAAGTCCGCCAAAACTTGCGACTTTATAGCTCGCCGTGGTTTGTAGTTTATGTCGAATGGTAAGAGCTCAATGGCCCATTTTGCAATCCTGCCCATCGCATCGCGGTTGTTTATAATGTCATTGAGAGGTACTTCGGAGGCCACTGTTATCGAACACTCTTGAAAGTAGTGTCGCAGCTTCCGGGATGCCATGAACACCGCGTACGCTATCTTTTGATAATGTGGGTACCGGGACTTGCATGGAGTTAATACAGTGGACACGTAGTACACTGGTTTTTGAAGAGGGAATTTGTGCCCTT
Organism: Triticum aestivum; assembly: GCF_018294505.1. Classification (NCBI taxonomy): domain Eukaryota; kingdom Viridiplantae; phylum Streptophyta; class Magnoliopsida; order Poales; family Poaceae; genus Triticum; species Triticum aestivum. The sequence continues at coordinate 175,085,973 of NC_057795.1, forward strand.
CTGCTTCTCGTTCGACGACGAGCACCGTGCTTACAACTTGATGTGTTGCCGCGATATATAACAACATTGGTTCGCCCAAGTTGGGTGCGGCTAGGACCGGGTTTGTTGCCAATATGGCCTTTATTTCTTCGAGTCCGGCTGTGGCAGCGTCCGTCCACTCGAAGTGTTCGGTGCGCCGGAGAAGGCGATAAAGGGGTAGTGCCTTTTCTCCCAAGCTGGAGATGAAGCGGCTTAAAGCTGCCACGCATCCAGTCAATTTTTGTATTTGTTTGAGATCTTTTGGGATATCCAACTGTGACAGAGCTCGGATCTTGGCTGGATTTGCTTCAATTCCTCTACCGGATACAATGAAGCCCAAGAGCTTTCCGGCTGGTACGCCGAAAACGCATTTTTCTGGGTTGAGCTTAATATCGTATGCTTGGAGGTTATCGAATGTGAGCCTCAAATCGTCTACTAGAGTTTCGACGTGCTTGGTATTGACGACCACGTCGTCTACGTATGCCTCCACTGTTTTGCCGATCTGGGTTGCCAGACATGTCTGAATCATGCGCTGATATGTTGCGCCGGCGTTCTTGAGCCCGAAGGGCATTGTGTTGAAGCAGAATGGTCCATATGGAGTAATGAATGCCGTTGCGGCCTGGTCTGTTTCCGCCATCTTGATTTGATGGTATCTGGAGTATGCGTCGAGGAAGCACAATGAATCGTGTCCTACGGTAGCGTCGATGATTTGGTCGATGCGGGGAAGGGGGAAAGGGTCCTTTGGACAGGCCTTGTTAAGGTCTTTAAAGTCGACACAAAGGCGCCAGGATTTGTCCTTCTTTGGTACCATTACCAGGTTTGCTAGCCAGTCTGGATGTTTTATATCTTTGATGAATCCGGCTTCTAAAAGCTTGGCTAGCTCCTCTCCCATTGCCTGTCTTTTAGGTTCGGAAAATCGCCGAAGAGCCTGTTTGACTGGCTTGAATCCTTTGAGGGTGTTTAGGCTGTGTTCTTCTAGCCTGCGTGGGATTCCTGGCATATCTGAAGGGTGCCAGGCAAAAATGTCCCAGTTTTCCCGAAGGAACTCTCGTAGTGCGGCGTTTACATCGGGGTTTAATTGTGCCCCAATGGAGGCCGTCTTTGTGGGGTCTGTTGGATGGACCTGGAACTTGACTATGTCGTCCGCTGGTTTAAAAGAGGCGGACTTGGATCTCTTATTGAGTATCACATCGTCCCTATTCACCATGGAGCGCAGTGTAGTGAGTTCCTCTGCTGCTAGGGCTTCGGATAGTGCCTCTACGGCTAGTGCAGCTGTCTTGTTTTCGGCGCGGAGTACTATGTCCGGATCACTGACAAGAGTGATGATTCCATTGGGCGCGGGCATTTTAAGCTTCATGTACCTGTAATGGGGTATAGCTTGAAAAATTGTGAATGCCTCTCGCCCTAATAAAGCGTGATATCAACTGCTGAAAGGGGCCACTTGGAACGTGACCTCCTCGGACCTGTAATTGTCCAACGCGCCGAACACCACATCCAGTGTGATTTTTCCTGTGCAGCGTGCTTCCCGACTAGGGATTATTCCTCTGAAGGTTGTGCTGCTTCGCTCAATGCGGCTCCAGTCTATTTCCATTTTTCGAAGGGTTTCCTCGTATATGAGGTTTAATCCGCTGCCGCCATCCATGAGTACCTTGGTAAGACGAAAGCCATCCACTATTGGACTGAGGACCAATGCGGCTGGTGCTCGGGCTATTCGGAATTTTGGTTCGTCGCTGGCGTTGAAGGTGATAGCCATGTCGTTCCATGGATCTGTTGTTGCTACTTGGTAGACTTCGGCTAGGCTGCGGATTGTTCGTTTCCGCATATTGTTTGATGTGAAAGTCTCGAAGAATGTTAATACCGTGCTGGTACTGCTAGGCTGGTTTTCCGGGGCTAGAAGCTCATCACCACTTTTTGCTACCTGCCGTAGTATCCAACATGCTCGAAGGCTATGTGTTGGAGTGGCGCCCTCTGTACTATGGATTTTACAGGGTCCGCTGAGACATCCCTCCAGTACGGTTCCGTGCCCTTTAGGGGGTTTTTGCTTTTTGGCTTTTGTCCCAGGTGCCTGAGCATGATGCACCCTTTTGTTTCGGACTAGGGTTGTGTTCGGAGCCGGATTGTCCCACAACTTAGTTTCAGTTTTCCAAGAACTCTCCATCGCACAGTACTTTCGTACTATGGACGCCAGGTCGACAAAGTGTGTAATTTCGCGATGACTTACGGCGTTCAAGATTCCCTTGTCCGTGCAATTGTTGCAGAAAATTGAGGTTGCGTTTTCCTCACGGTAGTCCTTTATCCTGTCCATAACCAGGAGGAATCTGGCCCAGTAATGATGTACTGTTTCAGCGGGCTCTTGCCGGATTTGAGATAGATCGCTTATGTTTGGATGGGCGGGTGGGATTAAGTCCGTAACCCTGCCCAACTTGAGGCTCAAAGGCTGAGAAGTTTCCGAATTTGGAAGCTTGGATTGCCGGATGTCTTCCAACGGATCTGGTCCGCTGCCTGACTTTAGGTTCAGTGCTTGATTGGCATCCGTCCCTCCGCGGGAGTCCGGCATGGAGGGATCCGGAATCCGGACATAACTGGTCTTTAATATGGGGGAGGAGTCGCCGCGTTGTTCTTCCACCACAGCAACGTGGTGGGTAGCCTGGGGAGAGTTGATCTCTCTCAGATCGGTTTTAAGCCCAATCTGATCATAGTCTATAGCGACTCCCAGGGTGGCGAAGCGATCCAAGAGCTCGTTTACGGAGGAGAGCTCCATCGGATCTAGCTGTTCGGCGAATTCCGAGTTGACGTGAAGATCGCTTTTGATGACCCGAGAGGTCACCGTCGGAGCGGCGGTCGAACAGGCGGTCATAAGAAAACCACCTAGCCGGACAGTTTGGCCGATGGCCAAAGCTCCTTTGGCAATTGTACCGTCTTTAATGACGGGAAGAGGCATCCTTCCTGATTGCGACGGCACAGAGGAACTCTCAATGAAAGCACCTAGGCGGATGGTAACAGGAGACAAGGGACACGATGTTTTTACCCAGGTTCGGGCCCTCTCGATGGAGGTAAAACCCTACTCCTGCTTGATTGATATTGATGATATGGGTAGTACAAGAGTGGATCTACCACGAGGTCAAGGAGGCTAAACCCTAGAAGCTAGCCTATGGTATGATTGTTGTTATTGTTGTTGTGTCCTACGGACTAAAACCCTCCGGTTTATATAGACACCGGAGAGGGCTAGGGTTACACAGAGTCGGTTACAATGGTAGGAGATCTACATATCCGTATCTCCAAGCTTGCCTTCCACGCCAAGGAAAGTCCCATCCGGACACGGGATGAAGTCTTCAATCTTGTATCTTCATAGTCTTGGAGTCCGGCCGATGATGATAGTTCGGCTATCCGGACACCCCCTAGTCCAGGACTCCCTCAGTAGCCCCTGAACCGGGCTTCAATGACGACGAGTCCGGCGTGCATATTGTCTTCGGCATTGCAAGGCGGGTTCCTCCTCCGAATAATTCATAGAAGATTGTGAACACCTGGATAGTGTCCGGCTCTGCAAAATAAATTCCACATGCCACCGTAGAGAGAATAATATTTACACAAGTTCAATCTGCTGACGTATTTCGTGGCGTGACGTCACACCACAACCAAGCCTTTACAAATCATTTTTATTATACCACCTCAGCGCGTTTAGCGAAGCGGTTTCCTTGGCACGTCTTGTCGAAGCAGAGATCGTGTTCCCATTATTCCGGGATTCCCATCAATATGGATGTGGGTAACCCAACCGCGCCATTAATTGTGGCGCTTGGGAGATAAGCGAGTTTTACCAGGCCAGTAGGGACGCATAGTTTCATTCGCCCATATATAAGGGGATAAGGATCCACCCTTTTTACCTACGCCTTCGTCCTCCTTTGCTTATCCATCTTCGTGCACAAGAGCTCCAGCGCCGAAGTCCGCACATCTCACCTCGACCTTCTCCAGCCATGTCCGGAGCGGGAGGCAAGTGGATGGCCTCCTCCATTACGGAGGGGCACATCAAGAAGCTGCGCGACACCGGATATCTGTCCAGCGATATCGCGCACCGGCTCCTCGACGAGGGGCAGCTCATCCCCACCCCACTCCATCCTTTTGTCCGGGGGCTCATGTTCTACTACGGCCTGGATTTCCACGATCTGGCCCCGAATTTCATCCTCAATATCTCGGCGTTTATCATTGTGTGCGAGGCCTTCCTCTGCATCCAGCCCCACTTCGGCTTGTGGCTAAAGACCTTCAATGTCAAGCCGAAGGTTGTGAAGGGCAGCCAAGCGGAGTGCGGAGGCGCCATGGTGGGCAAAATGCCCAACGTTACTTGGCTTGAGGGCGCCTTCGTGGAATCCGTCAAAGGGTGGCAATCGGGGTGGTTCTACATCACCGAGCCGCGTGACCCCAAATGGGCAGCAGCCCACGAATTCAGATCTGGCATCCCTATGCAGCTCACCTCCTAGAAAGAGAAGGGCTTGCTATGGGGTAGTTCGGAGGAGCTGACCGGACTCCAGTCCTGTCTCCAGGCCCTGGTGAACAAGAAGCTCAAGCTTGTCAACGTGGTCCAGGTCATGCTCGTCCGCTGGATTCTCCCTGCCAGCAACGGGACTTCAATTTGTGGGAGTTCAATCCGGCACAGCACCAGACCTTGAGCGGGATCTTTGATACTACATACAAAGATGCCTCGAGGGTGCTGTTCAAGGACGCCGAAGCCCCCGCTTCCGCTACCAAAGATCGCGGATTCAGCTCGCAGCGTCCAGCTGACGAGGTAAGCCATGTTATCCTTTATGGGACACTTGCTTTTCCTGTTTTAACTTCATGCGGGATCTAAACTCCCAATACCTTTGACAGGCCTGGCAGACGACGTCCGGACAGGTTAACTATTCGGCTCCCCTTCCAGAAGACCCAGCAGATGCCCGTTTGACAGGGCTGCTGGTCCCGGCACTTTACGTGGTGCCAGAGAAGAAGGCCAAGAAGAAGGCCATGGGAACCGAAGAAGTTCCCGGCGCCAGGTGGTATCGGACTCATCGTTCGATGACTCCAAGGAGGACTCCTCCCACGAGGACGAGGAGGAGAAGAAGGAGGACTCTTCCCCAGCGGGGGGAGAGAAGAAGAGGAAGGCCTCCCCAACAAGGGAGGCCGAAGGGTCCAAGAAGGGAAGGACCCTTCCCCCGGACTGTTCCACCAACGTCGGCGACGGCAACGAGGAGTGGCCCTCAAGGGCCAAGCCCCTGGCGAGATCGTAAGTATCCGGACTCCTAGATGATTTATAATTTTTCCTTTCGTCACATAGTGTCTCTCTAATGCCGCATACAACCCTGCAGTCCGCCCAAGGATGATCTTCCCGCTTCGTCGAGCGGGTCCTTGGGCACGTCGGATATGGATTCCCTTCCGACCGCCTCCACTCCTCATGGCGCTGACGACGCCGAGGTTGGATCCCAAGAGGGGACCCACCAGGGGGAGGAGGCTCCAGAGGTGCCGCAAGGCAACCTCCCGGACTTCGCACTGGACTCCGCACCGGAACCTGCAGTGGTTCCGGAGTCCGGCGGGCGGCCCCTTCGTAAGAAGGGCAAGACTGTGACACCGGCGGCCTCCATCCAACCGAAGGCGCCGGATAACTTGCTGGAGGCGCTCAACAGCGCTTCCATTGAAGAAGAACACCGCACTGTCATGAGTGCGGTGATTCAAAAGGTTCAGCTTGCCAAGAGCGAGCTGACCGAAGCCTGCAGCAGCCTTCTAACAGGCTTTGAGGTAAGAATTTTAAGATATGCAATATAATACCGCATAGACAGTAGCTCCTGATGCTTGGTTTGGTGTTCGGAAACAAAAGCCGGACTGAGGATCTAAAAAGATATACACAGGAGTCTGAAAAAATGTGTCAATATGGGATTGCAGGCTGCGCTGCTGACCTCTGCCGCATTGACTGCGGAGGTCCATACTTTGAAGGAAAGCCTCGAGCGGTCCGAGAGCGAGCTCGGCCGTGCCAAGAAGAAGCTCGAGGACAAGGAAGGTGACTTACACCGTGTGAAAGTTGTACCTTACAGAAAAGGATTTTGTTGCAAGAGAAATAACAAGGATAACATGGGTACTCCAGGGGCTACGAACGAGGTGGCGACCCTGAAGGAGGCAGTGTCCGCGGCCGAACGCAATGCGGCCGCGGAGCGAGCCGAGCGAGAGAAGCAGGAGGCGCGGGTGGCGGAGGTACAGCAAGAGCTCCAGGCTCTCGCGGAAAAGCACGAGGGTTTGGAGCGTGACTCGAAGGCTCGAGAGTCCGAGCTTGCGTCGGCTCTTGAGAGTGCCAAGGCCGCTAAGGCCGATGCCCACAAGGCCCTCCAGGAAATTGAGGATTTGAAGAAAATAGCGGCGGGTAAGGCATTCTTCATGCGAAGCAAGTATGTTAAAGTGAATTACCTTTTACTTACCCGGATTCGGAGCTCTCCGGGGACGTTCGCGGATCTGCCCCGCAGCGTGTCCGATGCCGCCGCATTCTACCGGACCGAGGAGGGGAGCTCGACGGAGAAGGTCTTCTGGTCTCAGTATGCTGAGGCCGGACATCCGGTGCCCCTTAGCGACCAGCTGAAGCAGCTGGTCGAGCTCCACAAGGTGGCCGAACAGGCCATGAAGGGCCTCATAGTTCGGTTGTGGCCCAAGGAGGCCATGCCTGGGAGCTACTTTGGCCTGGTGCGGCAGCTGGTGGATGCGTGTCCCTGGGTGGAAGTTGTCAAGCACTCCGCCTGCATTGAAGGTGCCCGTCGGGCCCTTGCCCGTGCAAAGGTGCATTGGGGCAAGATGGACGCTGAGAAGTTTGTGACGGACGCGCCACCGGCGGGCAAGGAGTATTGTACGCCCGAAATGTATTATAAGAGTGTCCTGAAGGGTGCCCGCATGATTGCGGTGAGTGCTACAAAGATGTAATATTTGAGTAAACTCGCATTTTGTTATGCTGTGCGCTGAAAACTTTGTTCATATGCGCGAAGCAACGCTTGTTGATTTAAAATATTACCTTATGTGCGGCCGTTTATGAAATCTGAGAGGTGGCAAGTCGTCGGCTTCAGCCCCCGCGCTGCGAGTGCTGGGGTGTTCGGGACAAATTTGAGCGCTCTTGTTCCCATTTTTGGGTCCGTCTAGGGAGGCGCTCAACACAACGAACAAGGCAACCGGACTTATAATTCTTGAACACTCTCACTTAGCCATAGAATTCTATAATTTTAAATTTCGGCAAAGCCCCTAGTGTTCGGAAGACCGAATTCGGGGCGCTATCCACGCCTGGGCCGGACAAAAGGCCGGTTCCTCGCTCTAAGCGGCATAAGTCTTTAGGGACTCGAAAAACCTCTCGAACAGCGACCAGCTCTCGCCTCATCATGATGGTCAGTTTTAGCTTTCTCCACTGAGGCTCTCGCATCCAGTGCATGTTAGATTCCTTAAGGGCCTGTTGTGGTCGTGCCCCTTCCCTTATGCCCATGGTATCTCCAAAGCGTAATGATGTACGCGAAGGACCGGTCTTGCAATTTTGCAAAGGCTGGGGTTGGGGCCGCATTGCTACGCGTGCTCGGAACGTGCCAGGTGGTCTTGTTGTAGGTTACTCCGGGTGCGTTTAGCCATATCCGGTCGCTTAACGACCGGACTCGAGAATTGCCTTAAGAGGCTGCTCTGTACTTCTGCCGCGAGAGCCGCTGTGTGTTCCTCCGTTCGGAGGGAGCGTTCAGTGTTTCCGTTGACCGTGATGACTCCTCGAGGGCCTGGCATCTTGAGCTTGAGGTATGCATAGTGCGGCACCGTGTTCAACTTTGCAAACGCGGTCCGTCCGAGCAAAGCATGATAGCCGCTGCGGAAGGGAACTATATCGAAGATTAACTCCTCGCTTCGGAAGTTATCCGGGGATCCAAAGACCACTTCAAGTGTGACTGAGCCTGTATAATTGGCCTCTACACCTAGTATGACGCCTTTGAAGGTCGTCTTTGTAGGTTTAATCCTTGAGGGGTCTATGCCCATCTTGCGCACTGTATCCTGATAAAGCAGGTTTAGGCTGCTGCCTCCGTCCATTAGGACTCTGGTGAGGTGAAATCCATCGACGATTGGCGTCTAAAACCAATGCGGCGAATCCGCTGTGGCGGATGCTGGTGGGGTGGTCCCTTCGATCGAAAGTGATCGGGCAGGAGGACCATGGGTTGAACTTCAGGGCGACTGGCTCCATCGCGTATACGTCCCTGAGTACACGCTTCCGCTCCTCTTGGGTATGTGGGTTGCATATATCATGTTCACCGTCCGCACTTGTGGGGGGAAACCTTTCTGTCCTCTATTGTTTGGCGGCCGGGTATCTTCCTCGTCATCGCTGTGCAGCCCCTTGTCATTATTTTCGGCAATTAACTTGCCTGCCTGCTTGAATACCCAACAATCCATGTTGGTGTGATTAGCTAGCTTTTCGGGGGTGCCGTGTATCTGGCACGAGCGGTCGAGTATTCGATCCAAATTGGACGGACCAGGAGTGGTTCTTTTGAATGGCTTTTTCCGCTGACCGGGTTTGGAGCCTCTGAATCCGGCATTGACTGTCGTATCCTCAGTATTGTCGCCGTTAACATGGTGTTTGTTCTTGTTGCGACGCGACCTGCCATTGTGGTCCTTGGTATCCGGACTGCCAGAATTTTTGCTGAGGTTGTTGATGCGAGCTAGCCAGCTGTCCTCTCCCGTGCAGAAGCGGGTCATGAGTGATGTGAGGGCTGCCATGGATTTTGGCTTTTCCTGTCCTAGGTGCCAGGCGAGCCACTCATCGCGGATGTTATGTTTGAAGGCTGCGAGGGCCTCTGCATCCGAACAGTCGACGATTTGATTTTTCTTTGTCAAGAACCGTGTCCAGAACTGTCTGGCCGATTCGTCTGGCTGCTGAATTATGTGGCTTAGGTCATCGGCATCTGGGGGTCGCACATATGTGCCCTGGAAGTTATCAAGGAATGCGGCTTCCAGGTCCTCCCAACACCCAATTGATTCTGCTGGCAAGCTGCTAAGCCAATGCCGAGCTGGTCTTTTAAGCTTGAGTGGGAGGTATTTGATGGCGTGGAGATCATCGTCGCGGGCCATATGGATGTGAAGGAGATAGTCCTCGATCCAAACCGCGGGGTCCATTGTGCCATCATAGGATTCAATATTTACGGGTTGAACCCTTCAGGGATTTGATGATCCATTATTTCATCTGTGAAGCATAGTGGGTGTGCGGCGCCTCTATATTGGGCTATATCACGACGTAGCTCGAGCGAGCTTTGTCTACTGTGTTCGGCCCGGCCGGAGTTGTTGTATCCGGCGCGACGGTAGTCGTCGCGCATCGTGGGGCGCCCACGCGATCCGTAGATCGATCTTGATTGTCTTGCCTTATCCTCCAACATGTCTTGCAAGTCTGGCGCATTCCCCCGCGGCTTCGTACTTTTCGAGCGGTGCCGGGGTACGGTTCTAGTGGAGGGCCTAGAGGCCTCTCTGTCGCGGCCACGAGGTGGTCGGTCAGCAGTATTGTGCATTGGTGATGCAGCTTTATATGCCTCCTCCTCTAATCCGGGGAGCAGCTTGCGTTTGGGGTAGCTTTTGGAGGGGCGTTCGAGTTCATGCTGTTCGGCCGCAAGGACTTCAGTCCATCTGTCGGCTAGCAGATCTTGATCACCTCTAAGTTGTTGCTGCTTTTTCTTGAGGCTATTTGCCGTGGCCATAAGCCTGTGTTTAAAATGCTCTTGTTCGACGGGATCCTCAGGCACGATGAATTCGTCGTCGTCGAGGCTTGCCTCGTCTCCGGAGGGAGGCATGTAATTATCGTCCTCTACCTCTTTGTCTGCCGCTCTCTCGTGAGGGTTGGCTTCTCCATCCTCCTGTGCTGAATCTTGCTGGAGGGGGTTGTCTTCGGCACTATCTGGGGTGTTATTCTCTCCGGTGCCGGAATCTCCATTCTTGCTGTGGCGGGATTTACAGCGGCGCCGCTGACGCCGGCGCTTAGGCTGTTTCTTGGAGGAGTCTTCCTCCACTGCTTCCTCGCCATTCCCATCCTTTGGGATGTCCACCATGTATATGTCATATGACGAGGTGGTCTTCCAGTGCCCCGTAGGCGCTAGTTCTTGGTCGTCTCTGGCATCGTCGTCCATACCGTCGATGTCTTCGGAGTCGAAGTCTAGCATGTCGGTTAGATCGTCAATAGTGGATATAAAGTGGGTGGTGGGTGGGGTTTGAATTTCTTCGTCGTCTGCATCCCAACTGTCCTGACCGCAGTCCGGCCAGGGCTCTCCTGATAGCGAGAGATATTTCAGCGAATTCAGGATGTCGCCGAAAGGTGAATGTTGAAAGATGTCCACAGCGGTGAACTCCATGATCGGCGCCCAATCGGATTTGGTTGGAGGGGGCGCGGGAGGTTCGGAGTCCGGTGAGGAGTCCGGCACCTCGGAGTCACGAGCTTCACAAGGGACAAGGTCAGTATTCGGCTCCATCTCCGTAGATGTTGCAGCCCCCGAGGTGGTGTCTAGCCACCCGTCCTTGATCTGCGCAGCCGGCTCCGAATTGAGGTCGGAGCGGACTCGTGTGCGTCCTCCAGGAAACTGTCCGGCAGCAGAGCTAAATCGTGTCCATCGTGACAGTGCGGCGCGCTTGGCTGTGGCTCGAATCCATCGAATATCAAGCCTCCGCGGATGTCAGCCATGAAGTTTAGACTTCCAAATCTGACCTGACGGCCAGGGGCGTAGCTTTCGATTGGCTCCAGATGGCCAAGCGAATTGGCCCGCAGTGCAAAGCCGCCGAATACGAAGATCTGTCCGGGGAGAAAAGTCTCACCCTAGACTGCGTCGTTGTTGATGATCGAAGGAGCCATCGAGCCTATTGGGGACGACACAGAGGAACTCTTAATGAAAGCACCAATGTCGGTGTCAAGACCGGCGGATCTCGGGTAGGGGGTCCCGAACTTTGCGTCTAGGCGGATGGTAACAGGAGACAAGGGACACGATGTTTTTACCCAGGTTCGGGCCCTCTCGATGGAGGTAAAACCCTACTCCTGCTTGATTGATATTGATGATATGGGTAGTACAAGAGTGGATCTACCACGAGATCAAGGAGGCTAAACCCTAGAAGGTAGCCTATGGTATGATTGTTGTTATTGTTGTTGTGTCCTACGGACTAAAACCCTCCGGTTTATATAGACACCGGAGAGGGCTAGGGTTACACAGTCGGTTACAATGGTAGGAGATCTACATATCCGTATCGCCAAGCTTGCCTTCCACGCCAAGGAAAGTCCCATTAGGACACGGGACAAAGTCTTCAATCTTGTATCTTCATAGTCTTGGAGTCCGGCCGATGATGATAGTTCGGCTATCCGGACACCCCCTAGTCCAGGACTCCCTCAACATGCTAAACCTGTTACGTGTCTGCTTGTTTCTTCTTTTAGAATTCTGACAAAATATTGGGTAAGAGTGCCTTATTAAGCAATGGTAAGCGAAGTAATGCAGATAAGGTTCAGGATAGTGACACATCCTTGTTGGTCTCCAACAAAGCTGATAAAACAGCTAAGGAAGACTATCTTGAAGACAGTGAGACAACCCCAAAGTCCTGTCTTGGTTTAGTGTTCGAGTTACTGGCCACTACCGCTTGCACAAGCTATTCAAACTCACTGTCTAAATCAATTCGGTTTCTTGAGTCTCAACTACAAGCGGAAAGACATTGACCAGCTGTGCTGCAACAAGAAGCGGAAGGACTGCGGAAGTCCCTGGAGCATTCAGATGCATACTTTCTGGTGCAACAGTAAGCGTTGGAGGATTTTAGCGCCAAACAAGACAAAGCTAATAAGCTTGCTAAGCTTATTGCTAGCATGGTGGATACCCAGGATAACGTTTCTTGAGCTCTTCTGAAGTTGTTTCAGTTATGCTCTTGTTTTGCTGCCGCGTTTATTTGCACTGGTGGCCAATTTTGAGGCCAATGCATGTAATATGCTGCTTTGTTCCCTATATTTGCACTGGTGGCGAACTTTGATGCCCAGTGGATGTAATATTTGTAATAGTGGTAATAGTCTAGCGTTAATTGGTTGCTTATTTATTTCCTTATTGTATTGTTTAGTTGTTTGCTTGTAGTCACTGCAGTTCTTTTTCTGTGTTTTTCTAGTGGCCACAATAGCCTATTTTTGGTTAGTAGGCCAAAATAATCATGGCAGCACACGGACTGTTGTAACCATGGGCCTCCTGCGAGCCGTATGATCCATGGGCCTTCTACGGGCGTAGGATCCATTGGCCTTCTGTACGGGCCGTAGGATCCATGGGCCTTCTACTAGCCGTAGGGTCCATGGGCCTTCTACGGGCCGTAGGATCCATGGGCCTTCTACGGGGCGTATCATCATTTCGCCAATCATGGGTCGTACTATTCATGGACCATAACGGGCCGTTAATGGGCCGTATTTGATAACTGTATGAAAACAGCCCAACGGGTTTTTTTACATGAAAACGGCCCAACGTATTAAGGTCCACAAACGGGCCGACTGTAACAACGGGCTAAATTTGGCCCACAAGCAGAAAATGACAGTAACGGGCCATAAGTAACCGAATGCTGCAAATGAGCCCAAGAATAAATGGGCCCTGAGATGGCCAAAAGATAACTTGGACTGGAAATGGCCAAGTGGAATAATGGGCCATTAATGGGTATAAAGTGATACACTATTCATTACGGGCCAGTTTCACCACGGGCCGTTAATGGGCCAAGAGTTACAAAGGGCCTCATATGGGCCGAAAGAAGTCATGGGCCACACATGGGCCGGAAGTTAAAACGGGCTGGAATCATATTGGATAGCCCAGATGACGCTACTGGGCCTAATTCAGATAGGGCGTAACGGGCCCTGGGTTAGCGGGTTGTAAATGGGCTATATGCGGACAGGACGTTAACAGGCTTTTCGTGGGCCGGCCCGCCATCATTTCGCCAAGTCAAACGGGCCGGCCTTTTCACAGGAATGGGCCTCTATTGGGCCGTGCCATGTGCCAACGTATCATAGGCGCCTTGGGTCCAATGAGTGGATGACATCTGTCCCAACGGTGAGCCGACACGTGTTTCCTCCAGCCAATGATGATTTTACACGTGGAAAATCCCCATTAGTCGGGGCTATTAACAGGTTATCCGATCCAAAACCGGACCCGATAGCTTAACGGTGTTCCGTTACGGTGGATGCCACGTGTCGGTCACCCTTGATGAAAGCACTTCTGTGATGCGCGATTTATCGTCATGGAAGTAGACACTTCCGTGATGATAATTTTGGTAATGTCATGGAACACTTCTATGACAACACAGGTATGAATATCTTGATTCTGTCATAAAATCGTCATGGATGTAAATGCATGATAGAAAATGCGACCTACTGTGACAAACATGTATCATCACAGAAGTGTATTTTTTTTGTAGTGGGGTGAGAAAGTCTCATTGTAGTCATCCCCTTGAACTTGTCGAAAACCTTTCGCAACAAGTCTTGCTTTGTAGACAATAACATTACCATCAGCATCAGTCTTCTTCTTGAAGATCCATTTATTCTCGATGGCTTGCCGATCATCGGGCAAGTCAACCAAAGTCCACACTTTGTTCTCATACATGGATCCCATCTCAGATTTCATGGACTCAAGCCATTTTGCGGAATCTGGGCTCATCATCGCTTCCTCATAGTTCGTAGGTTCGCCATGGTCAAGTAACATGACCTCCAAAATAGGATTACCATACCACTCTGGTGCGGATCTTACTCTGTTTGACCTACGAGGTTTGGTAGTAACTTGATCTGAAGTTTCATGATCAATATCTTTAGCTTCCACACTAATTGGTGTAGGCGTCACAAGAACCAGTTTCTATGATGAACTACTTTCCAATAAGGGAGCAGCTACATTTACCTCATCAAGTTCTACTTTCCTCCCACTCACTTCTTTCGAGAGAAACTCCTTCTCTAGAAAGGATCCATTTTTAGCAACAAATGTCTTGCCTTCGGATCTATGATAGAAGGTGTACCCAACAGTTTCCTTTGGGTATCCTAAGAAGACACATTTCTCCGATTTGGGTTCGAGCTTATGAGGTTGAAGCTTTTTCACATAAGCATCGCAGCCCCAAACTTTAAGAAATGACAACTTTGGTTTATTCCCGAACCATAGTTCATAAGGCGTCGTCTCAATAGATTTTGATGCTGCCCAATTTAACGTGAATGCAGCCGTCTCTAAAGCATAACCCCAAAACGATAGCGGTAAATCACTAAGAGACATCATAGATCGCACCATATCTAGTAAGGTATGATTATGACGTTCGGACACACCATTACGTTATGGTGTTCCGGGTGGCGTGAGTTGCGAAACTATTCCGTACTGTTTCAAATGTAGACCAAACTCATAACTCAAATATTCTCCTCCACGATCAGATCGTAGAAACTTTATTTTCTTGTTACGATGGTTTTCCACTTCTCTCTGAAATTCTTTGAACTTTTCAAATGTTTCATGCTTATGTTTCATTAAGTAGATATACCCATATCTGCTCAAATCATCTGTGAAGGTGAGAAAATAACGATACCCGCCGCAAGCCTCAATATTCATCGGACCACATACATCGGTATGTATGATTTCCAACAAATCTGTTGCTCGCTCCATAGTTCCGGAGAACGGCGTTTTAGTCATATTTCCCATGAGGCATGGTTCGCAAGTACCAAGTGATTCATAATCAAGTGATTCCAAAAGTCCGTCAGTATGGAGTTTCTCCATGAACTTTACACCAATATGACCCAAACGGCAGTGCCGCAAATAAGTTGCACTATCATTATCAACTCTGCATCTTTTGGCTTCAACATTATGAATATGTGTATCACTACTATCGAGATTCATTAAAAATAGACCACTCTTCAAGGGTGCATGACCATAAAAGATATTACTCATATAAATAGAACAACCATTATTCTCGGATTTAAATGAATAACCATCTCGCATTAAACAAGATCCAGATATAATGTTCATGCTCAATGCTGGCACCAAATAACAATTATTCAAGTCTAAAACTAATCTCGAAGGTAGATGTAGAGGTAGCGTGCCAACGGCGATCACATCGACTTTGGAAACATTTCCTACGTGCATCGTCACCTCGTCCTTTGCCAGTCTTCGCTTAATCCGTAGTCCCTGTTTCGAGTTGCAAATATTATCAACAGAACCAGTATCAAATACCCAGGCGCTACTGCGAGCTCTGGTAAGGTACACATAATAACATGTATATCACATATACCTTTGTTCACCTTGCCGTCCTTCTTATCCGCCAAATACTTGGGGCAGTTCCGCTTCCAGTGACCAGTCTGCTTGCAGTAGAAGCACTCAGTCTCAGGCTTAGGTCCAGACTTGGGTTTCTTCTCTTGAGCAGCAACTTGTTTGCCGTTCTTCTTGAAGTTCCCCTTCTTCTTCCCTTTACCCTTTTTCTTGAAACTGGTGGTCTTGTTGACCATCAACACTTGATGCTCCTTTTTGATTTCTACCTTCGTAGCCTTTAGCATTGAGAAGAGCTCGGGAATTGTCTTGTTCATCCCTTGCATATTATAGTTGATCACGAAGCTCTTGTAGCTTGGTGGCAGTGATTGAAGAATTTTGTCAATGACACTATCATCCGGAAGATTAACTCCCAGTTGAATCAAGTGATTGTTATACCCCAGACATTTTGAGTATATGTTCACTGACAGAACTATTCTCCTCCATCTTGCAGCTATAGAAATTATTGGAGACTTCATATCTCTCAATCTAGGCATTTGCTTGAAATATTAACTTCAACTCCTGGAACATATCATATGCTCCATGACGTTCAAAATGTCATTAAAGTCCCGGTTCTAAGCCGTAAAGCATGGCACACTGAACTATCGAGTAGTCATCAGCTTTGCTCTGCCAGACGTTCTTAATGTCATCAGTTGCATCTGCAGCAGGCCTGGCACCTAGCGGTGCTTCCAGAACGTAATTCTTCTGTGCATCAATGAGGATAATCCTCAAGTTATGGACCTAGTCCGTGTAATTGCTACCATCATCTTTCAACTTTGCTTTCTCAAGGAACGCATTAAAATTCAACGGAACAACAGCACGGGCCATCTATCTACAACAACATAGACAAGCAAAATACTATCAGGTACTAAGTTCATGATAAATTCAAGTTCAATTAGTCATATTACTTAACAACTCCCACTTAGATAGACATCTCTCTAATCATCTAAGTGATCACGTGATCCCAATCAACTAAACCATAACCGATCATCACGTGAAATGGAGTAGTTTTCAATGGTGAACATCACTATGTTGATCATATCTACTATATGATTCACGCTCGACCTTTCGATCTCAGTGTTCCGAGGCCATATCTGCATATTCTAGGCTCGTCAAGTTTAACCCGAGTATTATGCGTGTGCAAAACTGGCTTGCACCCATTGTAGATGAACGTAGAGCTTATCACACCCGATCATCACGTGGTGTCTCGGCACGACGAACTTTGGCAACGGTGCATACTCAGGGAGAACACTTTTATCTTGAAATTTGGTGAGAGATCATCTTATAATGCTACCGTCAATCAAAGCAAAAAAATATGCATAAAGGATAAACATCACATGCAATCAATATAAGTGATATGTTATGGCCATCATCATCTTGTGCTTGTGATCTCCATCTCCGAAGCACCGTCATGATCACCATCGTCACCAGCGCGACACCTTGATCTCCATCGTAGCATTGTTGTCGTCTCGCCAACTATTGCTTCTACGACTATCGCTACCGCTTAGTGATAAAGTAAAGAAATTACAGGGCGATTGCATTGCATACAATAAAGCGACAACCATATGGCTCCAGCCAGTTGCCGATAACTCTGTTAAAAACATGATCATTTCATACAATAAAATTTAGCACCATGTCTTGACCATATCACATCACAACATTTCCTACAAAAACAAGTTAGACATCCTCTACTTTGTTGTTGCAAGTTTTACGTGGCTGCTATGGGCTGAGCAAGAACCGTTCTTACCTACGCATCAAAACCACAATGATAGTTCGTCAAGTTAGTGATGTTTTAACCTTCTCAAGGACCGAGCGTAGCCACACTCGGTTCAACTAAAGTTGGAGAAACCGACACCCGCCAGCCACCTATGTGCAAAGCACGTCGGTAGAACCAGTCTCGCGTAAGCGTACGCGTAATGCCGGTCGGGGCCGCTTCGTCCAACAATACCGCCGAACCAAAGTATAACATGTTGGTAAGCAGTATGACTTGTATCGCCCACAACTCACTTGTGTTCTACTCATGCAAATAACATCTACACATAAAACCTGGCTTTGATACCACTGTTGGGGAACGTAGTAATTTCAAAAAAAAATCCTACACACACGCAAGATCATGGTGATGCATAGCAACGAGAGGGGAGAGTGTTGTCCACGTACCCTCGTAGACCGAAAGTGGGAGCGTTAGCACAACGCGGTTGATGTAGTCGTACGTCTTCACGATCCGACCGATCAAGTACCAAACGTACGGCACCTCCGAGTTTAGCACACGTTCAGCTTGATGACGTCCCACGAACTCCGATCCAGCAGAGCTTTGCAGGAGAGTTCCGTCAGCACGACAGCGTGATGACAGTGTTGATGATGCTACTGATGTAGGGCTTCACCTAAGCACCGTTAAGATATTACCGAGGTGGAATATGGTGGAGGGGGGCACCGCACACGGCTAAGAGATCAAAGATCAATTATGTGTCTAGAGGTGCCCCTGCCCCCGTATATAAAGGAGCAAGGGGGGAGGCGGCCGGCCTAGGAGGAGGGCGCGCCAAGGGGGGAGTCCTACTCCCAACGGGAGTAGGACTCCTCCTTTCCTTGTAGTAGTAGGAGAAGAGGGAAATGGAGAGAGAGAGAGAGGAAGGAAAGGGGGTGCCGCCCCCCATCCTTGTCCAATTCAGACTAGAGGGGGAGGGGGCGCGGCCTGCCCTGGCCGCCCCTCCTCTTCCCCACGAGGGCCCACGAGGCCCACTAAACCCCCCGGGGGGTTCCGGTAACCCCCCCCCCCCCTTGTACTCCGGTATGTGTCTGAAACCTTCCGAAACCATTCCAGTGTTCAAACATAGTCATCCAATATATCGATCTTTACGTCTCGACCATTTCGAGACTCCTCGTCATGTCCGTGATCATATCCGGGACTCCGAACTACCTTCGGTACATCAAAACACAAAAACTCATAATACCGATCGTCACCGAACTTTAAGTGTGCAGACCCTACGGGTTCGAGAACTATGTAGACATGACCGAGACACATCTCTGGCCAAT
Organism: Triticum aestivum; assembly: GCF_018294505.1. Classification (NCBI taxonomy): domain Eukaryota; kingdom Viridiplantae; phylum Streptophyta; class Magnoliopsida; order Poales; family Poaceae; genus Triticum; species Triticum aestivum. Next base: position 175,104,275 of record NC_057795.1, read on the forward strand.
AACCAATAGCAGAACCTGGATGCTCATATTGGTTCCCACATATTCTACGAAGATCGTTATCGGTCAAACCGCATAACAACTTACGTTGTTCCCTTTGTCATCGGTATGTTACTTGCCCAAGATTCGATCGTCGGTATCTCAATACCTAGTTCAATCTCGTTACTGGCAAGTCTCTTTACTCGTTACGTAACGCATCATCCCGCAACTAACTCATTAGCTACATTGCTTGCAAGGCTTATAGTGATGTGCATTACCGAGATGGCCCAGAGATACCTCTCCGACAATCGGAGTGACAAATCCTAATCTCGAAATAGGTCAACTCAACAAGTACCTTCGGAGACACCTGTAGAGCACCTTTATAATCACCCAGGTACGTTGTGACGTTTGGTAGCACACAAAGTGTTCCTCCGGTAAGCGGAGTTACATAATCTCATAGTCATAGGAACATGTATAAGTCATGAAGAAAGCAATAGCAGCATACTAAACGAACAAGTGCTAAGCTAATGGAATGGGACAAGTAAATCACATCATTCTTCTAATGATGTGATCCCATTGATAAAATGATAACTCATATCTATGGTTAGGAACTCAACCATCTTTGATCAATGAGCTAGTCAAGTAGAGGCATACTAGTGACACTATGTTTGTCTATGTATTCACACATGTATTATGTTTCCGGTTAATACAATTCTAGCATGAATAGTAAAGATTTATCATGATATGAGGTAATAAATAATAACTTTATTATTGCCTCTAAGGCATATTTCCTTCACTATCGCGCCTCGCCTCCGCCGCGCATCTGCGCCAGTCGGCTCACTGTCCTGCCCCTATCGGCTCCCGCGCGAGCTGCCATCGCCGCCTTCGCGCTCGTGGTGTACATCCAGATGAACCGTGCCTAGGCGGCCACGTTTGACGTGCTGGTGCTCGCCATGGGCGCCTCCAACCCGTTCTTCTTCGTCGGCACGCTGTTGTACCGGCACAAGGTGCCGGGGGGCAGCCCGCTAACCAGGGTGGTGCAGGTGCTCGTGGTGGCGACGATGACTACGTGGGGCTCTGTGAGGTGTCCAGCGCCAAGTCGGCCATCCGCAGCAACGGCAAGATCGAGCACACCGACAACTTCTGGTGGCTCGACAAGGCGACGCTCCGGTTTGATGGCGAGGAAGGGCACGAGGAGGGGGTGAAGGAAATATGCCCTAGAGGCAATAATAAAGTTATTGTTTATTTCCTTATTTCATGATAAATGTTTATTATTTGTGCTAGAATTGTATTAACCGGAAACATAATACATGTGTGAATACATAGACAAACATAGTGTCACTGGTATGCCTCTACTTGACTAGCTCGTTGAATCAAAGATGGTTAAATTTCCTATCCATAGACATGAGTTGTCATTTGATTAATGGGATCACATCATTAGAGAATGATGTGATTGACTTGACCCATTCCGTTAGCTTAGCACTTGATCGTTTAGTTTGTTGTTATTGCTTTCTTCATGACTTATACATGTTCCTATGACTATGAGATTATGCAACTCCCGTTTACCGGAGGAACACTTTGTGTGCTACCAAATGTCACAACGTAACTGGGTGATTATAAAGGTGCTCTACAGGTGTCTCCGAAGGTACTTGTTGAGTTGGCGTATTTCGAGATTAGGATTTGTCACTCCGATTGTCGGAGAGGTATCTCTGGGCCCTCTCGGTAATGCACATTACTATAAGCCTTGCAAGAAATGTGACTAATGAGTTAGTTGTAGGATGATGCATTACATAACGAGTAAAGAGACTTGTCGGTAATGAGATTGAACTAGGTATTGAGATACCGAAGATCGAATCTCGGGCAAGTAACATACTGATGACAAAAGGAACAACGTATGTTGTTATGCGGTTTGATCGATAAAGTATTCGTAGAATATGTGGGAGCCAATATGAGGATCCAGGTTCCGCTATTGGTTATTTACCGGAGACGTGTCTCAGTCATGTCTACATAGTTCTCGAACCCGTAGGGTCCGCACGCTTAAAGTTCGGTGAAGATTTATATTTGAGTTATGTGTTTTGATGTACCGAAGGTAGTTCAGAGTCCCGGATGAGATCGGGGCCATGATGAGGAGTCTCGAAATGGTCAAGACGTAAAGATCGATATATTGGACGACTATATTCGTACATCGGAAAGGTTCCGAGTGATTCGGGTATTTATGGGAGTACGGAGAGTTATGGGAATTTGTCAGGGAGTATATGGACCTTCTTGGGATTTAGGGGAAAGAGAGAGGGGAGGCTGCGCACCCCCCAAGGCCTAGTCTGAATTAGACTAGGGGGAGGGGTTGCGCCCCCTCCTTCCTTCTCTCTTTTCCCTTTCCTTCTCTCCTACTCCTACTACATGGAAGGGGGGAATTCTACTCCTGGTGGGAGTAGGACTCCCCAGGGCGCGCCATAGTTGAGGGCCGGCCCTCCCCTTCCTCCACTCTTTTATATACGGGGGAGGGGGGCACCCCATGGGCACACAAGTTGATCATTGATCTTTAGCCGTGTGTGATGCCCCTCTCCACCATAATCCACCTCGGTCATATCGTAGCGGTGCTTAGGCGAAGCCCTGTGTCGGTAGCTTCATCAACACCATCATCACGCTGTCATGCTGACGGAACTCTTCGTCGAAGCTCTACTGGATCGTGAGTTCGTGGGACGTCACCGAGCTGAACGTGTGCAGATCGCGGAGGTGCCATACGTTTGGTACTTGGATCGGTCGATCGTGAAGACGTACGACTACATCAACCGTGTTGTCAAAAGGCTTCCGCTTACGGTCTATGAGGGTACGTGGACGACACTCTCCCCTCTTGTTGCTATGCATCACCATGATCTTGCATGTGCGTAGGAATTTTTTTTGAAATTACTATGTTCCCCAACAGTGGCATCAGAGCCAGGTTTATGCGTAGATGTTATATGCACGAGTAGAACACAAGTGAGTTGTGGGCGATACAAGTCATACTGCTTACCAGCATGTCATACTTTGGTTCGGCCATATTGTTGGATGAAGCGGCCCAGACCGACATTATGCGTACGCTTACGCGAGACTGGTTCTACCGACGTGCTTTGCACATAGGTGGGTGGCGGGTGTCAGTTTCTCCAACTTTAGTTGAACCGAGTGTGGCTACATCTGGTCCTTGAGAAGGTTAAAACAACACTAACTTGACGAAATATCGTTGTGGTTTTTATGTGTAGGTAAGAACGGTTCTTGCTAAGCCCGTAGCAGCCACGTAAAACTTTCAACAACAAAGTAGAGGACGTCTAACTTGTTTTTGCAGGGCATGTTGTGATGTGATATGGTCAAAACGTGATGAGATATAAGTTGTTGTATGAGATGATCATGTTTTGTTGAAATTATTAGCAACTGGAAGAATCCTTATGGTTGTCTCTTTGTTGCATAAGATGCAAGCGCCAAATAATTGCTTTACTTTATCGCTATGCGATAGCAATAGTTGCAAGAGCAATAGTTGGTGAGACGACCATGTGATGACACATTGATATAGATCAAGATGATGGAGATCATGGTCTCATGCCGGTGACGAGGGAGATCATGATGATGCTTTGGAGATGGAGATCAAAGGCACAAGATGATGATGGCCATATCATGTCACATATTTTGATTGCATGTGATGTTTATCTTTTATACATCTTATTTTGCTTTGATTGACGGTAGCATTATAAGATGATCTCTCACTAAAATTTCAAGGTATAAGTGTTCTCCCTGAGTATGCACCAGTGCAAAAGTTCTTCGTGCTGAGACACCACGTGATGATCAGGTGTGATAAGCTCTACGTTTAAATACAACGGGTGTAAGACAGTTTTGCACACGCAGAATACTCAGGTTAAACTTGACGAGCCTAGCATATGCAGATATGGCCTCGGAACACTGAGACCGAAAGTTCGAGCGTGAATCATATAGTAGATATGATCAACATAGTGATGTTCACCATTGAAAACTACTCCATCTCACGTGATGATCAGCCATGGTTTGGTTGATTTGGATCACGTGATCACTTAGATGATTAGAGCGATGTCTATCTAAGTGGGAGTTCTTAAGTAATATGATTAATTGAACTTTAATTTATCATGAACTTAGTCCTGATAGTATTTTGCAAATAATGTTGTAGATCAATGGCTCGCGTTGTTGCTTCCCTATGTTTTATATGTGTTCCTAGAGAAAACTAAGTAGAAAGAGATAGTAGCAATGATACAGACTAGGCCCGTGATCTGAGGTTTATCCTCATTGCTGCACAGAAGAATTATGTCTTTGATGCACCGCTAGGTGACAGACCTATTGCAGGAGCAGATGCAGACATTATGAACGTTTGGCTAGCTCAATATGATGACTACTTGATAGTTTAGTGCACTGTTGGTGTCAAAACTGGCGGATCTCGGGTAGGGGGTCCCGATCTATGCGTCTTAGGCTGATGGTAACAGGAAGCAAGGGACACAAACTTTACCTAGGTTTGGGCCCTCTCGATGGAGGTAAAACCCTACTTCCTGCTGGATTAATATTGACGATATGAGTAGTACAAGGGTAGATCTACCACGAGATCATAGAGGCTAAACCCTAGAAGCTAGCCTATGATGATTATGATTGTAATTGTGATCGGCCTTCTAAGGACCAACCTCTCCGATTTATATAGACACGGAGAGGGCTAGGGTTTACACGGAGTCGGTTACAAAGAAGGAAATAAAATATCCGGATTGCCAAGCTTGTCTTCCATGCAAAGGAGAGTCCCATCCAGACACGGGATGGAGTCTTGAGTCTTGTATCTTCACGCTCCAATAGTCTGGATGAAGTATATAGTCCGGCTGTCCGGATACCCCCTAATCCAGGACTCCCTCAGTAGCCCCTAAACCAGGCTTCAATGACGATGAGTCCGGCGCGCAGTCTTGTCTTCGGCATTGCAAGGCGGGTTCCTTCTCCGAATACTCCAAGGTAATCATCGAACATGAAAACCATGTCTGGATCTGCAAAATGATCTTCACATACCATCATAGAGAGAATGATATTTCAGCTGACAACTTTTTAGACGACGTGATATGTCATTACGGTCGGGTCATTATTCGAACCGTTTTCCCACAAACAGCCACTGCGCACATTGCGAGGTGGTTTCCTTGACATGTCTTGTTGAAGCAGAGATCGTGTCCCCTTATCACGGGATTCTCATCAATACGGGTATGGGTAACACAACCGCGCCATCAATCGTGGCGCTTGGGAAGTAAGCGACTCTCGACGGGCAAGTGGGGAGGTGCACCACTTTCATCGCCTCTATAAGGGATAAGGGTTCCCCATTTTTACCCACGCCTTCTTCCTCCTTTGCTCACCCTTGCCTCCTTGAGCTCCAGCGCCCTAGCTCAAGTCTTCTCCACACAGCTAAACATGTCCGGAGCAGGAGGCAAGTGGGTGGCCTCCACCGTGAAAGAGAAGCATATCACGAATCTTCGGGTGGCTGGATACTTGGCCGCAGACATCGCGCACCGGCTACTGGACAAAGGGCAGGCCATTCCAACCCCGAAACCTCACGAGAGGGTCGTGTTTGTCGCCCACTTCGTCCGTGGACTGGGATTTCCACTTCATCCCTTCGTCCGCGGGCTCATGTTCTACTACGGGCTAGATTTCCATGATCTAGCCCTAAATTTCGTCCTCAACATCTCGGCGTTCATCATCATATGCGAGGCCTTCCTCCGCATCAGGCCTCACTTCGGCCTGTGGCTGCAAATCTTCTGCGTGAAGTCGAAGATCGTGAGCGGTCAGCAAGCGGAGTGCGGAGGGGCCATGGTGGGCAAGATGCCTAACGTCACCTGGCTTGACGGCTCCTTCGCGAAGACCGTGAAAGGGTGGCAATCGGGGTGGTTCTACATCACCGAGCCGCGTGGTGCCAACTGGGCAGCGGCCCCCGAGTTCCGATCTGGAATCCCCATGCGGCTCACCTCCTGGGAAAAGAAGGGCCTGGCCTGGGGCGAACCTATAGAGCTGACCGGACTCCAAAACTGCATCAAGAGCATGAAGGACAAGAACATCAAGCTTGTCAATGTGATCTAGGTCATGCTCGTTCGCCGGATTCTGCCGTGCCACAGGCGGGCATTTAATCTGTGGGAGTTCGTCCCGGCCGAACACCAGACGCTTCGGAGGCTCTACGACATGACACATAAAGACGCATGGAAGGCGCTATTCAAGGCCTCCGAAGTACCTCCTCCCATATACGAGGACCGTGGACTTCACGCTGCGCGGCCTCCTCATCCGGTGAGTTTTCTGACTACCACCGGATTCAGCTCTTCCCAATATATTCGTGGGGGAGTCTTAAGTAATTGTGCATATTTGATCAGGATTATGTGGAGACAGCGGAGCAGATTGACTGTCCGGCTCCGCTGCCAGAAGGCCCAGTTGATGCTCTCCTGACGGAGATGCTAGTCCCGGCGCCCTACAAGGCACCGGAGAAGAAGGCCTAAAAGAAGGCCCGGGGGACCAGGAAGGGTCTTCGGCGTAAGGTTGTACCGGAAGCCTCGTTCGAAGACGACGAGGCACA